>NC_135957.1:6087278-6351990 GCF_053455715.1 Rhinoraja longicauda
CTAGTGAGACCGCACCTGGAGTACTGTGCGCAGTTTTGGTCTCCAAATTTGAGGAAGGATATTCTTGCCATTGAGGGCGTGCAGCGTAGGTTTACTAGGTTAATTCATGGAATGGCGGGACTGTCATATGTTGAAAGACTGGAGCGACTAGGTTTGTATACACTGGAATTTAGAAGGATGAGAGGGGATCTTATCGAAACGTATAAGATTATTAAGGGGTTGGACACGTTAGAGGCAGGAAACATGTTCCCAATGTTGGGGGAGTCCAGAACCAGGGGCCACAGTTTAAGAATAAGGGGTAGGCCATTTAGAACAGAGATGAGGAAAAACTTTTTTAGTCAGAGAGTTGTGAATCTGTGGAATTCTCTGCCTCAGAGGGCAGTGGAGGCCAATTCTCTGAATACATTCAAGAGAGAGCTAGATAGAACTCTTAAGGATAGCGGAGTCAGGGGGTATGGGGAGAAACCAGGAACGGGGTACTGATTGAGAATGATCAGCCATGATCACATTGAATGGCGGTGCTGGCTCGAAGGGGCGAATGGCCTACTCCTGCACCTATTGTCTAATCCAATCAAATCAGATAATATTATGCATAAACATCCTACTCTTACGCAAAGTGCTGGAGTAACTCAGCGGGACAGGCAGCATCTCCTCTGGACAACATGGATAGGTGACATTTCAGGTCGGGAAAACATATGGAATCTGAAGGAGGGTCCTGACCCAAAACATCGCCGATACACTTTCTCCAGAGATGCTGCCTGACTGAGGACAGAATATGCCTGACCCGCCTGAGTTGCTCCAGCACTTTGTGTCATTTATTGTAAACCAGCATCTGCGTTTCTTTGTATCTACATCCTAACCTTCCTGTGATGAGTGGGTTAACATATGATGAGCGTTTGACAACACTGGGTCTATACTTGCTGGAGTTTAGAAGAATGAGGCGGGACCTCATTGAAATGTACCGAATAGTGAAAGGCTTGGATAGAGTGGATGTGGAGAGGATGTTTCCACTAGTGGGAGAGTCTAGGACTAGAGGTCGTAGCTTCAGAATTAAAGGACGTTTCTTTAGGAAGATGAGGAGGAATTTCTTTAGTCAGAGGGTGATGAATCTGTGGAATTCTTTGCCACAGAAGGCTGTGGAGGCCAAGTCCATGGATATTTTTAAGGCAGAGACAGATAGATTCTTGATAAGTACGGGTGTCAGGGGTTATGGGGAAAAGGCAGGAGAATGGGGTTGAGAGGGTGAGATAGATCAGCCATGCTTGAATGGCGGAGCAGACTTGATGAGCTGAATGGCTTAGTACTGTCACTTATGACCTTACATCTGGAATGCATTGCCAGAGGTGGTCACAAGATCCACCAGGTGGCGCCAATGGCAGCCTCACCAACAGTCTGTCTCGTCCCTTCCTTCTTTGTTGTTTGTTTAGTATGTGTTAAATGTATGTTTTAGTGTTTTTCAGCTTGTTTTATGTGGGGGGTGGGGGGAGGTGGGGGGTGGGGGAAACTTTTAAAATCTCCTACCTAAACGGAGATGTGATTTTTTTCTGTATCGTATCTCCGTCCACACTGCGGCCTAACATCATGGAGCTGGCGGCCTCTGCTGGAGACCGACTTTTGGAGCTCCACCGTAGAGCCTGCAGGACTTAACATCATGAGGTTGGCCATCCCTGTTGGGGATCGACCTTGGAGCTCCAACCGCGGGAGCCTGCGGGACTTTAACATCGTGGGCTGGCGGTCCCTGGTTAGGGATCGACCTCGGGAGCTCCAGGCCGTAGAAGCATGACCGCCGGGATCACGGGAGATTCGACCGCCCCAACGCGATCATCCCAACGCGGGAGCTTCGATCGCCCCGACGCGGGAGCTTCGATCGCCCCGACTGCGGATGGTTCGACTGCCCGACCACGGGGGAATAAAGAGGATGAGGATTAGACTTTACTTCCTTCCATCACAGTGAGGAATGTGGGGAATCCGCTGTGGTGGATGTTTATGTTAACTTTAATGTAGTTGTGTGGCTTGTTGCTCTTTTTTAGTATGGCTTTATGGTAAATCGAGTATCACTGTACCTTAATTGGTACATGTGACAATAAAATACCCTTTGAACCTTTGAAGACCATAAGTGATAGGAGCAGAATTAGGCCATTCGACCCATCAAGTCTACTCCGCTATTCAATCGTGGCTGATCTGTCTCCCTCCTAACCCCATTCTCCTGCCTTCTCCCCATAACCCCTGACACCCGTACTAATCAAGAATCTATCTATCTCTGCCGTAAATATATCAATTGTTGGCCTCCACAACCTTCTGTGGCAAAGAATTCCACAGGTTCACCACACTGTATTCGTGGAGTCAGTTGGACTCACAATGTTTATGAGGCATTTAGACAGGCAAGGCATAGAAGGGGTAACGTCTGTGCTGTAGGACTATCCATCTGTCACCGTGTCTCTCTTGCCCTTTCTGCTCCACTCTCGCTCTCCCTAACCACTCCCTCTGCGATAACCCTCCAGATTACAAAGTGGCTGAATTACATTTCAGTGTTTGCCAAATGTGATTACTTTTTGTTGTAATTTTCCAAGGAAACATTCCTCAGATGACGCATGAAATCCTTCCCTTGACCTCTCTCCACTTAGAGTGTGCAATAGCTAACAAAACCCACAGCCCAAATGAAGGACTTCAATTCTTTAGAGCAGCCACATTGCTCCTTTTGCCTGAGGAAGATTTTGGAAGGTTATGTCCAATGGTACAGTGAGAATCACACTGGTATTACCAGCCATTATTCTGGTGGGCACAAGGAACTGCAGATGCTGTTTTACAAAACAAATGCGCTGGAGTAACTTAGTAGTCAGGCAGCATCTCTGGAAGGAATGGCAGACGATGTTTTGGGACGGGACCCTTCTCCAGACTAAATGCAGTGGGGGGGGGGGGGGGGGGGGTACAAAACTAAAGAGAGGTGGGGGTGGAGAGATGTCTGGCAAGTGATAGATTTTAAAAAGACACAAAGTGCTGCAGTGACTCAGCAGGGTCAGGCAGCATCTCTGGAGAACGTGGATAAATGAAGAAGGGTCCCAACACGAAACGTCACCTCTTCAGGTTCTCCACAGATGCCGCCTGACTCGCTGAGTTACTCCAGCACTTTGGGCCTTTTATTGAAAACCAGCATCTGTTGTTCCTTGTGTGATGCAAGTGATAGGTACAAAGTGATAGGTAGATACAGGTCATAAGATCATAAGTGATAGGAGCGGAATCAGGCCATTCGGCCCATCAGGTCCACTCCACCATTCAATCATGGGTAATCTATCTCTCCCTCCTAACCCCATTCTCCTGCCTTCTCCCCATAACCCCTGACACCCGCACTGATCAAGAATCTACCTATCTCTGGCTTAAAGGGGGCAAGGGGGGATCGATTGGCAAATGGTTGGACAAAGGCCAGAGATGAAAAGACTACAGTGTGAGATGAGGAGATAACAAGAGAGGAGGTGTGAAATATGAAGCCAGAGGCAGGAATAGTTTTGACAGATACAGATAGGAGTAGGCAGCTGATTTGCAGGAGTCTTGCTGGACGTCATAATCAATAACATATTGTTGTGCAATGAAGTTGTGCAACTATACCACCAGCCATGTTCTGAAGTGCCTCTAGACTGAGAAAAAAGCTTAATCATCTCACGCTTGCAGTCAAAGCTCAAACAGGGCTTTAATAATCTCAGAATGAACAGCCATTTAATACCAAGCACAACTCTGAACTGTGGATATGCAGGAAATGGGAGTGATATGGATCACTCCCAAGGACAGGAGATTAGTTTAATTTGGCACCACGTACAGCACAGACAATGTGGGCTGAAGGGCCTGTTCCTGGGCAGTGCTGTTCATAGAAACATAGAAAATAGGTGCAGGAGGAGGCCATTTGGCCCTTCGAGCCAGCACCCCCATTCATAGTAATCATGGCTGATAATCATATCCCTTGATTCCATTAGCCCTTAGAGCTCCATCTAACTCTCTTTTAAATTCATTCAGTGAATTGGCCTCCACTGCCCTCTGTGGCAGAGAATTCCACAAATTCACAACTCTCTGGGTGAAAAAGTTTTTTCTCACCTCAGTTTTAAATGGCCTCCCCTTTATTCTCAGACTGTGTGGCCCCTGGTTCTGGACTCCCCCAACATTGGGAACATTTTTCCTGCATCTAGCTTGTCCAGTCCTTTAATAATTTTATACGTTTCTATAAGATCCCCCTCTCATCCTTTTAAACTCCAGCGAATACAAGCCCAGTCTTTCCAATCTTTCTTCATACGACAGTTATATTTCCCATTTCCATTCGACAATTCACACTGCCTTGGAAAAGCAGCCAACCTAATCAAAGACTTGGCCCACCCCAGTCAATCCTTCTTCTCCCTGCTCCCATCGGGCAGATGGTATAGAAACGCAGCAAATTGTGGACACAGCCCAGACCATCACACAAACCAACCTCCCTTCTATTGACCATCTACACCTCATGCTGCCTCGGCAAGGCCAGCAGCATAATCAAGGACGAGTCGCACCCTGGCCACTCCCTCTTCTCCCCTCTCCCATCAGGCAAAAGGTACAGAAGTGTGAAAACGCACACCTCCAGATTCAGGGACAGTTTCTTCCCAGCTGAAACTGCAACTGAACCATCCTATCATAACCAGAGAGCAGTGCTGAACTACTATCTACCTCATTGGTGACCCTTGGACTATCCTTGGTCAGACTTTGCTGGTTTACCTTGCAATAAACGTTATTCCCTTGTCATGTATCTAATCACAGTACATGGATAGATTGTAATCATGCATTGCCTTCCTGCTGACTGGTTAGCACGCAACAAAAGATTTTCACTGTACCTTGGTACACATGACAATAAACTAAACTGAAACTGATAGCACACACCGCCAGACTCAGGAACAACTTCTTCCCCTCTGTTATCAGGCTTCTGAACAGTCCTTCCATAAGCTAGGCTACTGTCCGATTCACCTCTACCCCATTGTGGACATTGGGTTGGGTCATGGGCCCGGCCCTGAACCAGAGGTCACTCGGCCATCTTGGGAGGTGGAGAAAGAAGCATAGAGTCATACAGCACGGAAACAGGCCCTTCGGCCCAATGCTCCTATGCCAACCAGATGCCCATCCAAGCTGGTCCTACCTGCTTACCTTTGACCCATGTCCCTCTGAACTTTCCTAACAATAAACCAAAGGAAAGAAAGGAAAATGACGAACCTCTGTTGGAAAACAGGGCAAGGTCTGGCGCATTTTGCTTCCACTAACTATTAACTCGAGAACAAACTCCATGCAGCAATGAAAACACACATCGTTGTTGATTAAGTTCAGCTCTGCACATATTTCCCAACAATCGGTCACTGATGTGAAGGCACCACCAAAAATAACTTCAACTGCGACCCAATGCAAACACTAAAATATGCAATTAGATTTTCAAACTCCTTCCCTGAATATCTTATTTCAGTTTATTTTAGAGATGCAGCGAGGAAACAGGTCCTTCGGCCCACCGAATCCGTGCCGACTAGCAATCCCCACACATATCTCAGTTACCTCTTCTGGTCCACTGACGTGGGTGGCACAGTGGCGCAGAGGTAGAGTTGCTGCCTTACAGCGAATGCAGCGCCAGAGACTCAGGTTCGATCCTGACTACGGGTGCTGTCTGTACGGAGTTTGTACGTTCTCCCCGTGACCTGCGTGGGTTTTCTCCGAGATCTTCGGTTTCCTCCCACACTCCAAAGACGTACAGGTATGTAGGTTAATTGGCTGGGTAAAATGTAAAAATTGTCCCTAGTGGTGTGTAGGATAGTGTTAATCGCTGGGGATCGCTGGGCGGCGCAGACCCGGTAGGCCGAAGGGCCTGTTTCCGTGCTGTATCTCTAAATCTCTAAAAAATCTCCCACAGCCCACCATAACTTCTGCCCTCCTCCAATTGTGGTCTCTTCCATCTCCAAGCCTCCCAATATCTAACCTCTGCTGGTGTATGCCAGAAAGCATGCCGGTTAGATCGGTAATTCGAAAGCTCGCTAACATGGGAGGCTTCAGAGAGGGTGGACACTGCTCGGTCCATCATGGGTACTGATCTCCTCACCAGCGAACAATCTACAGTAGCTGCGAGCTCAAAAGGCAGCTGATACCATCAAAGACCCACACCACTCTGGCCACACTCTCGTTTTGCTGCTGCCATCGGGAAGGCGGCACAGGAGCCTGAGAACCGTGACCTCCAGGTTCAAGAACAGCTTCTTCCCAGCAACCGTCATGTTCATGAACTACATTGCAGAACTCAGACCTCTGCACTGAATCACTATGGACTTTGTACAAAGTGTAAAGAAGGGTCCCGACCCAAAGCATTACCTATTCCTTTTCTCCAGGGATGCTGCCTGGTCCACTGAGTTACTCCAGCATTTTGTGTCGACCTTGTACAAAGGTTGGTATCACAAAATGCTGGAGTAACTCAGCAGGTCAGGCAGCATCTTGGAGAGAAAGAATGGGTGACGTTTCGGGTCGAGACCCTTCTTCAGACAAGTGATACCCATTCAAGATGCTGCCTGACCTGCTGAGTTACTCCAGCATTTACAATAGACAATAGACAATAGACAATAGGTGCAGGAGTAGGCCATTCAGCCCTTCGAGCCAGCACCGCCTTTCAATGCGATCATGGCTGATCACTCTCAATCAGTACCCCGTTCCTGCCTTCTCCCCATACCCCCTCACTCCGCTATCCTTAAGAGCTCTATCCAGCTCTCTCTTGAAAGCATCCAACGAACTGAGGCAGAGAATTCCACACCTTCACCACTCTCTGACTGAAAAAGTTCTTCCTCATCTCCGTTCTAAATGGCCTACCCTTTATTCTTAAACTGTGGCCCCTTGTTCTGGACTACCCCAACATTGGGAACATGTTTCCTGCCTCTAATGTGTCCAATTCCCTAATTATCTTATACGTTTCAATAAGATCCCCCCTCATCCTTCTAAATTCCAGTGTATACAAGCCTAATTGCTCCAGCCTTTCAACATACGACAGTCCCGCCATTCTGGGAATTAACCTAGTGAACCTACGCTGCACGCCCTCAATAGCAAGAATATCCTTCCTCAAATTTGGAGACCAAAACTGCACACAGTACTCCAGGTGCGGTCTCACCAGGGCCCGGTACAACTGTAGAAGGACCTCTTTGCTCCTATACTCAACTCCTCTTGTTACGAAGGCCAACATTCCATTGGCTTTCTTCACTGCCTGCTGTACCTGCATGCTTCCTTTCAGTGACTGATGCACTAGGACACCCTGATCTCGTTGAACATCCCCTCTTCCTAACTTGACACCATTCAGATAATAATCTGCCTTTCTATTCTTACTTCCAAAGTGAATAACCTCACTCTTATCTACATTAAACTGCATCTGCCTTGTATCCGCCCACTCACACAACCTGTCCAAGTCACCCTGCAGCCTTATTGCATCTTCCACACAATTCACACTACCCCCCAGCTTAGTATCATCTGCAAATTTGCTAATGGTACTTTTAATCCCTTCATCTAAGTCATTAATGTATATCGTAAATAGCTGGGGTCCCAGCACCGAACCTTGCGGTACCCCACTGGACACTGCCTGCCATTCCGAAAGGGACCCATTTATCCCCACTCTTTGCTTTCTGTCTGTCAACCAATTTTCTATCCATGTCAGTACCCTACCCCCAATACCATGTGCCCTAATTTTGCCCACTAATCTCCTATGTGGGACCTTGTCGAAGGCTTTCTGAAAGTCGAGGTACACAACATCCACCGACTCTCCCCTGTCAATTTTCCTAGTTACATCCTCAAAATATTCCAGTAGATTTGTCAAGCATGATTTCCCCTTCGTAAATCCATGCTGACTCGGAATGATCCTGTTACTGCTATCCAAATGCTCAGCAATTTCGTCTTTTATAATTGACTCCAGCATCTTCCCCACCACTGATGTCAGACTAACTGGTCTATAATTACCCGTTTTCTCTCTCCCTCCTTTCTTAAAAAGTGGGATAACATTTGCTATCCTCCAATCCACAGGAACTGATCCTGAATCTATAGAACATTGAAAAATGATCTCCAATGCTTCCACTATTTCTAGAGCCACCTCCTTAAGTACCCTGGGATGCAGACCATCAGGCCCTGGGGATTTATCAGCCTTCAGTCCCATCAGTCTACCCAAAACCATTTCCTGCCTAATGTGGATTTCCTTCAGTTCCTCCATCACCCTAGGTTCTCCGGGCCCTAGAACATTTGGGAGATTGTGTGTATCTTCCTCAGTAAAGACAGATCCAAAGTAACGGTTTAACTCGTCTGCCATTTCTTTGTTCCCCATAATAAATTCCCCTGCTTCTGTCTTCAAGGGACCCACATTTGCCTTAACTATTTTTTTCCTCTTCACGTACCTAAAAAAATTATTGCTATCCTCCTTTATATTATTGGCTAGTTTACCCTCGTACCTCATCTTTTCTCCCCGTATTGCCTTTTTAGTTAACTTTTGTTGCTCTTTAAAAGAGTCCCAATCCTCTGTCTTCCCACTTCTCTTTGCATTTTGTGATACCTTCGATTTGTACCGGCATCTGCAGTTATTTTCCTACACACCTTGTACAAAGGTTGCATCATGTACGTTGGGTTACGGTATTTTTGTCTGGTTTACCTAGAAAGCTGATCATTTAATGCAAATTCATTTGTTGTGTTTTTGGGCTTCTTGGCCTTTGGGCCCGGATCAAATGAAGTTTCTGTTCTTATCAGTCGAGGACGAGGATCGCCGATCTAGGACCGATGGGAATTGGAGGTCAGGTTGGTGACCAGGAGAGGGGGATCAATCCATGTTTGTCCAGCCTCTCCCTGCAGCTGAAACCTTCTCATCCAGTCACAATTTTTGGTAAAACTCCTCTGCACCCTCACCAAAGCCTCCACATCCGTCCTGTAATGGGGGCAACCAGAATTGCATGCAATACTCCACATGCGGCCTAACCAAAGTGCATTAACGCTGCCTTCCTGGCTCCTTTACCCCACGCTCCAACCAATGAAAGCAAGCACAACAGAAGCAACATAAGCCTACTACCTTTAAGACGTTCCTTAAACCTTCCTTAAAGCTTGCAGCCCAGCAGTATGAACATTGACTTCTCCAACTGTAGATAGTTCCTCTGTCCCTCTCCTCCCCCTTTCCAGTTCTCTCTCTAACCTCCTGTCTCCACCTATATCCTTCCTTTGTCCCGCCCCCCTGACGTCAGTCTGAAGAAGGGTCTCGACCCGAAACGTCACCCATTCCTTCTCTCCTGAGATGCTGCCTGCCCCGCTGAGTTACTCCAGCATTTTGTGAATAAATTCCTTAAACCTTCGCTCAAACCTTTGACATGCCGTCCTGTTGTGGCCTTCCATGATTTAGTACTCTAGTGCTTCCATGGTTTAGCAATCTGAAGTAACTATGAACTACAAACAGCCTTGGTTGGACAAGGAACCTTGGGGTTTGTTTTGGTTTTGCGCTGTGTTGTTTTCTTTCGTTTATTGAACATCATTTTAATGTTAATTGAACCAAGGCCCTCTCTGCATTTCTAATAGAGTCATAGAGTGATACAGAGTGGAAACAGGCCCTTCAGCCCAACTTGCCCATGCCGACCAAATGTCCCAGCTACACTGGTCCCACATGTCCGCGTTTGGTCCACATCCCTCCAGAACTGTCCTATCCATGTACCTGTCCAACTGTTTCTTAAATGTTGGGATAGTCCCACCCTCACCTACCTCCTCTGGCAGCTTGTTCCATACACCCACCCTCCTATGTGTGAAAAGGTTACCCCTCAGATTCTTATTAAATCTTTTCCCCTTCACCTTGAACCTATGTCCTCTGGTCCTCGATTCACCTACTCTGGGCAAGAGTCTCTGTGCATCTACCCGATCTATTCGTCTCATGGTTTTATACACAATCAGACCGCATTTGCAACATATTTTGACTGGCTCCGTATTTTTCCGACGTCAAATGTGTTTAATGTGCCAGTAAAGATGCAGCGATTAAGAATTTCACACGTCATCGAAACATGATGAAGCGATCCACAGCCATTCAGCTAATGGCCATGGCACGGTGGCGCAGCGGTAGAGTTGCTGCCTTACAGCGAATGCAGCGCTGGAGACTCAGGTTCGATCCTGACTACGAGCGCCGTCTGTACGGAGTTTGTACGTTCTCCCCGTGACCTGCGTGGGTTTTCTCCGAGATCTTCGGTTTCCTCCCACACTCCAAAGACGTACAGGTATGTAGGTTAATTGGCAGGGCAAATGTAAAAATTGTCCCTAGTGGGTGTAGGATAGAAACATAGAAACATAGAAAATAGGTGCAGGAGTAGGCCATTCGGCCCTTCGAGCCTGCACCACCATTCAATATGATCATGGCTGATCATCCAACTCAGTATCCCGTACCTGCCTTCTCTCCATACCCCCTGATCCCTTTAGCCACAAGGGCCACATCTAATTCCCTCTTAAATATAGCCAATGAACTGGCCTCAACTACCTTCTGTGGCAGAGAATTCCACAGATTCACCACTCTCTGTGTGAAAAAAAACGTTCTCATCTCGGTCCTAAAAGACTTCCCCCTTATCCTTAAACTGTGACCCCTTGTTCTGGACTTCCCCAACATCGGGAACAATCTTCCTGCATCTAGCCTGTCCAACCCCTTAAGAATGTTGTAAGTTTCTATAAGATCCCCCCTCAATCTTCTAAATTCCAGCGAGTACAAGCCGAGTCTATCCAGTCTTTCTTCATATGAAAGTCCTGCCATCCCAGGGATCAATCTGGTGAACCTTCTCTGTACTCCCTCTATGGCAAGAATGTCTTTCCTCAGATTAGGAGACCAAAACTCCCAATATTGAGAGTCGCCGCCTGAACTCCCGGGAGATCAGTCTGAACGTGGACAGGACAGCATAAAGAGCACAAAGGCTATGCAGGTCCAACCACGATTGCATCGTCTGTCCTTGGGGATGTGACGCCGGTCCTTAATCATGTATTGTCTGCTGACTCAAAGCTTCAGTCACAGACCCAAGTGTGGATTGTAATCTCTTGGTTATCTGTGTTAAATGGAACGGTAAAAACTATGCCTGAGCCTTAATTGCTTCGTGACATGCTTCCCATACCTTTCATCCATCAGGGTATCATTCAGCGCATAAGACAATATACTTGGGTGGACTCTTTCACTCGGCAGTAGGTGTTACACCGGTTTTGCTATGCTGAGTGCAGCAGTACTGATGCCATGGCACTCACTGTATGCTATGAATGGTGCGATTGTGCCTGGATAACACACAAAACAATGGTGCTGCTGCCCAACAGCACCAGAGACCCGGGTTCCATCCTGACCTCGGCTGTTGTTGGTGTGGAGTTTGCCCGTTGCCTCCGTGACCCGCGTTTCCTCTCACATCCCAATAGGGTTGCCAACTTTCTCACTCCCAAATGCGGGACGAGGTGACGTCACGGTCCCGCGCCCCACATGACCTCACCCAGCCAGCGGTCACGTGCTCCCGCTCCACCAATGGCGGCCCGGGCGGGCGAGGCCACGTGGGGCGCGGGGCAGTGACGTCACCCTTTAACCCTTATTTGGGAGTGAGGAGGTTAGCAACCCTACTAATACGGGACAAGGGCGGTCCCGTACGGAACCAACTAATTTAGCCCAAAATATGGGATGTTCCGGCTGATACGGGACAGTTGGCAACCCTACATCCTAAAGACATGCGGGATTGAAGGTCGATTGGCCTCTATAAAAGTGCCCTAAACGTGTAAGAAGTGGATGAGGAAGTGGGATAATACACAACCACTAAGGAACCATCGGTGGTGCAGCAGTAGAGTTGCTGCCTTACAGCGAATGCAGCGCCGCAGACTCAGGTTCGATCCTGACTACGGGCGCCGTCTGTACGGAGTTTGTACGTTCTCCACCGTGACCTGCGTGGGTTTTCTCCGAGATCTTCGGTTTCCTCCCACACTCCAAAGACGTGCAGGTATGTAGGTTAATTGGCTGGGCAAATGTAAAAATTGTCCCTCGTGGGTGTAGGATAGTGTTAGTATGTGGGGATCGCTGGGCGGCGCGGACCCGGTGGGTCGAAGGGCCTGTTTCTACGCTGTATCTCTAAATCTAAATCTAAAATCTAAATCGTGTGAATAGTGTGAATGGGAGATCGATGGTCAGTGTACACTCGGTGGGCTGAAGGGCCTGTTTCCATGCTTTATCTCTAAAAGTACTAAATAGACAATAGACAATAGACAATAGGTGCAGGAGGAGGCCATTCGGCCCTTCGAGCCAGCACCGCCATTCAATGTGATCATGGCTGATCATTCTCAATCAGTACCCCGTTCCTGCCTTCTCCCCATACCCCCTGACTCCGCTATCCTTAAGAGCTCTATCCAGCTCTCTCTTGAATGCATTCAGAGAACTGGCCTCCACTGCCTTCTGAGGCAGAGAATTCCACAGATTCACAACTCTCTGACTGAAAAAGTTTTTCCTCATCTCAGTTCTAAATGGCCTACCCCTTATTCTTAAACTGTGGCATAAACTAAAGCAAGGTTTCTCGCTGTATCTCAATTTTTATCTCTGGTGTCCGTCCATCTGCGGGAGATGATGGCGCGGCTTGGCGTTGTCCTGCTTGGAGAGGGGGGTTTTTCATCAGTGGGTACATTTCCTTGTGTGACTGACTAGGCCTATCCGTGACGGGCAGATCCTTCCACATGTTCCACAGGTGACCTGGTCTCTGGTCGTTGTTCTGGGGAGTCCGTGGCTGCCGTCTTTGACCATATTGCGGTGTTGGCACCTGTGCTCCAGGGTCCTGAACCACATGCTGTCGTGATGTTTCATGCCCTCTGGAGGTCCTTCCTCCACCTGCCCCCACGGTCCGCGGCAGCCTCTTCCCAGTTGTAAGTGTCGATAGTGAAGCTTGTCATGTCCCTTTTAATTGTGTCCTTAGACAATAGACAATAGACAAAAGTTGCAGGAGGAGGCCATTCGGCCCATCGAGCCAGCACCGCCATTCAATGTGATCATGGCTGATCATTCTCAGTCAGTACCCCGTACCTGCCTTCTCCCCATACCCCCTGACTCTGCTATGCTTAAGATCTCTATCTAGTTCTCTCTTGAATGCATTCAGAGAATTGGCCTCACTGCCTTCTGAGGCAGAATTCCACAGATTTACAACTCTCTGACTGAAAAAGTATTTCCTCATCTCCGTTCTAAATAGCCTGCCCCTTATTCTTAAACTGTGTCCCCTGGTTCTGGACTCCCCCAACATTGGGAACATGTTTCCTGCCTCTAACGTGTCCAACCCCTTAATAATCTTATATGTTTCGATAAGATCGCATCTCATCCTTCTAAATTCCAGTGTACACAAGCCTAGTCGCTCCAGTCTTTCAACATACGACAGTCCCGCCATCCCGGGAATTAACCTGGTGCAAAGGGGTTGAGCAAAGGGGAAGATACAGAGTGCAGAATATAGTTCTCAACGTTGTAGCGCACCAGTTCCACCGACAAAAGTTGGTCAGCATGAGCAGGTTGGGCCGAAGGGCCTGTCTCCAACAGTGTGTATGACTCTACGACTCTTAAATGCCACTATCGTATCTGCCTCCACCACCACCCCTGGCAGCACTTTCCCTGGCAGCACAGCGGTGTCCAACCCCTTAATAATCTTATATGTTTCGATAAGATCCCCTCTCCTTGTAGCGGAGATTTGGTCTTCCTCTTGGTCTCCGAGCATTGGCAACCGCTCCGTGGAGCACGTCTTTGGGGATGCGCCCATTGTCCATCTTGTGCGTATGTCCAAGCCAGCGGAGGCACTTCTGCTTGAGGATAGCAGGATGCTAGGCATGTTGGTTAGAGAGAGGACAGATTCGTTGGTGATTTGGTCCTGCCAAGAAACTCCCATGATGCGGCGAAGACATCGAAAATGGATGTTATTCAATTTCCGCTCTTGATGTTGATAGGCCGTCCAAGCTTCACCACTGTAAAGTAGCGTGCTCAATAAGCAGGCTTTGTAGACAGTGACCTTCGTTTAGGTTGAGAGTTTCTCAGTACACGTGACAAAAATAAACCAATATCGAAAGCAGCAAGAAAGCCAATGGAATGTTGGCCTTCATAACAAGGGGAGTTGAGTATAGGAGCAAAGAGGTCCTTCTGCAGTTGTACAGGGCCCTAGTGAGACCGCACCTGGAGTACTGTGTGCAGTTTTGGTCTCCAAATTTGAGGAAGGATATTCTTGCTATTGAGGGAGTGCAGCCCCCGGGACTGTCATATGTTGAAAGACCGGAGCGACTAGGCTTGTATACACTGGAATTTAGAAGGATGAGAGGAGATCTTATCGAAACGTATAAGATTATTAAGGCGTTGGACACGTTAGAGGCAGGAAACATGTTCCCAATGTTGGGGGAGTCCAGAACAAGGGGCCACAGTTTAAGAATAAGGGGTCGGCCATTTAGAACTGAGATGAGGAAAAACTTTTTCAGTCAGAGAGTTGTAAATCTGTGGAATTCTCTGCCTCAGAAGGCAGTGGAGGCCAATTCTCTGAATGCATTCAAGAGAGAGCTAGATAGAGCTCTTAAGAATAGCGGAGTCAGGGGGTATGGGGAGAAGGCAGGAACGGGGTACTGATTGAGAATAATCAGCCATGATCACATTGAATGGCTCGAAGGGCCGAATGGCCTACTCCTGCACCTATTGTCTATTGTCTACTGTCTATTGTCTAATAATTTTTGCACAGTTGTTAGCTGGTTCATTCACACTCGCTTCTGAGTCTGAGGTATTTGTACTGAACAAAGTACTGGAGTCGAGATAAACGCATAAAGCTGGAGTAACTCAGCGGGACAGGCAGCATCTCTGGAGAGAAGGAATGGGTGACGCTTCAGGTCGAGACCCTTCTTCAGAATTTACAGGAGTACACTGGAGTTGAAATGTCATGTTACAGCTGTACAAGACGTTGATAAGGCCACATCTGAACTACTGTGCACAGTTCTGGTCACCCTGTTATACGAAGGATTAAAGAGATACAGATTCTTGACAAGCAGGTGGGTAAAAGGTCACTGTGAGTAGGTGGGATGGCAGAGTTAGGGTTACCACCAAAGCAACCATGCGACCAATTCCTGGTCCCAATTCATATAATTCATGGAGTAAATGTAAGAGAATCTAGTGGGAGGGAGGAACTGAAAGGAATCCACATTAGTCAGGAAATGGTGTTCGGTAAACTGTTGGGACTGAAGGCAGATAAATCCCCAGGGCCAGATGGTCTCCATCCCAGAGTACTCAAGGAGGTGGCCCAAGAAATCGTGGCTGCATTGGTGATCATTTTCCAATGTACTATAGACTCTGGATGTAACCCCACCTTTTAAGAAAGGAGGGAGAGAGAAAACGGGGAATTGTAGACCAGTTAGCCTTACATCGGTAGTGGGGAAGATGCTGGAGTCGATTATTAAAGATGTTGCAGCTGCACATTTGGAAAGCAGTGACAGGATTGGTCAAAGCCAGCATGGATTTATGAAGGGGAAATCATACTTGACTAATTTTTTAGATTTTAGAGATACAGCGCGGAAACAGGCCCTTCGGCCCACCGAGTCCGCGCCGCCCAGCGATCCCCGCACATTAACACTATCCTACATACACTAGAGACAATTTTATTTTTACATTTACCCAGTCAATTAACCTACATACCTGTACGTCTTTGGAGTGTGGGAGGAAACCCACAGATCTCGGAGGTCACGGGGAGAACGTACAAACTCCGTACAGACGGCGCCCGCAGTCAGGATCGAACCTGAGTCTCCGGCGCTGCATTCGCTCTAAGGCAGCAACTCTACCGCTGCGCCACCGTGCCGCCCTTGTCTTCGCGCCCTAATCTTCTGGAATTTTGTGAGGATGTAACAAGTAGAATGGAGAGCCAGTGGATGTGGTGTATCTGGACTTACAAAAAGCCTTTGACAAGGTCCCAGACAAGAGATTAGTGTGCAAAATTAGAGCACATGGTATTGGGGGTAGGGGATTGACATGGATAGAGAACTAGTTGGCAGACAGGAAGCAAAGAGTAGGAATTAACGGGTCCCTATCAGAATGGCAGGCAGTGTCAAGTGGGGTGCCGCAAGGCTCAGTGCTGGGACCCCAGTTAATTACAATATATATTAACGATTTAGACAAGGGAATTAAATGTAACATCTCCAAATTTGTGGATGACACAAAGCTGGTTGGCAGTGAGCTGCGATAAGGATGCTAAGAGGCTGCAGGGTGACTTGGATAGGTTGAGTGAGTGGGTAGATGCATGGCAGATGCAGTAGAATGCGGATAAATGTGAGCTTATCCACTTTGGTTCTTTTCACAGAGCATTGAGACAAAGGTAAAAGCTAAAAACTAAATCAGCTCCTCCAACCTAGAAACATAGAAACATAGAAAATAGGTGCAGGAGTAGGCCATTCGGCACTTTGAGCCATTCAATATGATCATGGCGGACCATCCAAAATCAGTACCCTGTTCCTGCTTTTTCCACATATCCCCTGATTCCGTTAGCCCTAAGAGCGATATCTAACTCTCTCTTGAAAACATCCGGTGAATTGGCCTCCACAGCCTTCTGCGGCAGGGAATTCCACAGATTCACAACTCTCTGGGTGAAAAAGCTTTTCTTCATTTCAATTCTAAATGGCCTACCCCTTATTCTTAAACTTTGACCCCAGGTTCTGGAGCCCCCCCAGCACCGGGAACATTTTTCCTGCATCTAGCCTGTCCAATTCTCTCATCATATGTCAGTCCCGCCATCCCGTACGTCTTTGGAATGTGGTAGGAAACCGAAGATCTCGGGGTAAACCCGCGCAGGTCACGGGGAGAACGGACAAACTCCGTACAGACAGCACCCGTAGTCGGGATCGAGCCCAGGTCTCTGGCGCTGTGAGGCAGCAACTCTCCCACTGCGCCTCCGCGTCGTTGTCGAAGGGTTAGTTGTGAAACTACTTGCAGTCCTTGGGGACAAGGGTCTGGTATAACTTTGTTATTTTGTTCAATACCAATCTTCTTTTCCCCCCAGAAATAAATCTGGACTGGCTTCAAAACCCAAAGAATGCAAGCAGAGGGCAGCTGCCTGACCCCCAGTCTTCTGGGTAATGCTGTTTTCAGACAGGCACAGTGACCTTTCAAATCCAACACGTTTGAAGCCAGTGACTTTGTAAGAGCCACCCTCGTACTATTTAATATAAAAATAAAATTGCTGTTTTTGTAGATCTCTGGCGAGTTATTTGGGTGGCATTGCCAGCGACCAAATGAAAACAAAATTGTTATTTGCTCTGTTTGAAAAACGATGAGCTTGCATTTTTCCACGTCCCTTGAAGGAGGGGCTGCAGTGGTGTACAACACGGAAAAACACTGGAGTAGCTCAGCGGCTCGGGCAGCATCTCTGGAGAGCATGGATGGATGCCGTTTAGGGTCTTCAGACATAGCACTTAGCATAGGAACAGGTACTTTGGCCCACAATGTCAATGCTGAATATGATGCCAGGTTCTAATCTAATCTGGACCACGTTATCCCCATCCCTCCATCAGCCTGTCTAATAATCCCTTAGATGCCGGAACCTGAGAAGGAGAGGTGGTGTACATGCACTGGGGGTCACAGGGAGAATGTACAAACTCCGTACAGACAGCACCCAACGTCAGGATGGAACCCGGGTCTCTGGCGCTGTGAGGCAGCAACTCTACCGCTGCTACTATTTCACGGATGCCGCTGGCGTCAGAAGGCCAATTTCACGCTCCTGGATGTATTCAAGAGAGCGTTAGATATAGCTCTTTCATGCCAAAGGAATCAAGGGATGTGGGGAAAAAGCAGGAACGGGTTACTGATTTGGGATGATCAGCCATGATCACATTGAATGGCGGTGCTGGCTCGTAGGGATGAATGGCCTACTCCTGCACCTATGTTTCTATGTTTCTATGTGCCACTGTGCCGCCCTTAATATGTCAATGTACCTTCACCGTTGATGGGTCAAAATACTAGATCGCCATCCCAAATAGCATTGTGCTGGCACCCACACCCCAAAGAATGTTGTGGTTCAGGAGGGCAGCTTACTATCACCCTGTCAAGGGCAATGGGCAATTAAATGCTGGCATATTGAATGAATTAAAAAAATACTACACTCCCCACTCTTTGATTCGCATGAATCGTACATAGAAACGTAGAAAAACAGGTGCAGGAGTAGGCCATTTGGCCCTTCGAGCCAGCACCGCCAATCAATATGATCATGGCTGATCATCTAAAATCTGTATCCTGTTCCTGCTTTCTCCCCACACCATAATCATAATCATAATCATCCATTGTTAGTCAAGTATGTTTTCCTTTGGCCCGAAGAGCTAAATCTAACTCTCTCTTGAAAACATCCAGTGAATTGGCCTCCACTGCCTTCTGTGGCAGAGAATTCCACAGATTCACAACTCTGGGTGAAAACGTTTTTCCTCATCTCAGTCCTAAATGGTCCAACCCCTTATTCTTAAACTGTGACCCCTGATTCTGGACTCCCCCAACATCGGGAACATTTTTCCTGTATCTAGCCTGTCCAACCCTGTAAGAATTTTATATGTTTCACATGCATAGGTGACATTTCAGATCGGGACCCTTCTTCAGTTTACGGAGAGAGGAGAAAGATTTAGTTTAGCTTTTAGCTCTGTCCCGCCCACTCCCCTGACATCAGTCTGAGAAAGGGTCTCAACCCAAAACGTCATCCATTCCTTCTCTCCAGAGATGCTGCCTGTCCCTCTGAGTTACTCCAGCATTTTGTGTCCGCCTTCGATTTAAACCAGCATCTGCAGTTCTTTCCTACGCAAAGTTCAATGTTATCCCACTTTCTCATCCACACTGCACCTGAGGGGCAATTTTACGTTTAAAGGAGATTTGTAAAGCAGCCTTTTCGCACAGAGGGTCGTGGGTATATGGAACGAACTGCCAGAGGAAATAGTGGAGGTGAGTAAAATTACAATGTTTAAAGGACATTTGGCCAGGTACACAGATAGGAAAGGTTTAGAGGAATATGGGCCAAGCGTGGATAAATGAGGCTGGCCCAGACAGGCACCATTATTGACGTGGGTAGGTGAGGCTGGACGGCCTGCTTCCATGCTGTTTGACCCATCAAGCAGCCATTTTCATGAATCCCGCCCCAGCACATTTTACTCCTCACACAGTCAAAGAATAAAGGGGAGGCCATTTAAAACTGAGGTGAGAAAAAACTTTTTCACCCGGAGAGTTGTGAATTTGTGAAATTCCCTGCCACAGAAGGCAGTGGAGGCCAATTCACTGGATGAATTTAAAAGAGAGTTAGATAGAGCTCTAGGGGCTAGTGGAATCAAGGGATATGGGGAGAAGGCAGGCACGGGTTACTGATTGTGGATGATCAGCCACGATCACAATTGATTGGCGGTGCTGGCTTGAAGGGCCAAATGGCCTCCTCCTGCACCTATTTTCTATGTGTCTATGTTAATCCAACCATCGCCACCCGAACCTCTATGAATGCAACCACTCGCCTACACACCTCAGGCAATGTATAATGGTCGACTGACCAACTAGCCCACACATCTTATTTGGGATGTGGAGGGAAATTGGAGCACCCGGAGGAAATGTGTGCAGTCACGCGTGAAGCAAGCAAACTCTAAACGGACAGGACTGGAGGTCAGGGTCGAATCAGGGTCACGCGTCAAGAGCCAGAAACATGGAACTGCAGATGCTGGTGTACGAGAAGAAACAGAGTGCTGGAGTAGCTCAGCAGGTCAGGCAGCATCTCAGGAGGACATCGATAGGTGACGAAGGCCAATGAACCGATGAACAGGGAGAGAGTGCAAACTCCACGCGGACAGCACCCTAAGGTCAGGATCGAATCTCGGTCTCCGGCGCTGTAATCAACAGCTCTACCAGCTGCGCCACAGTGCTGCCTAAGATGGCCCTTAAATACCTGAAGTTAATATTTTTTAAATTGTCAACGAGGCAAGAAAAATAAAAGAGTTTTTTTTTAAGTCCTGCCTTCGGGGAATAAAAATGTTAGGTTCTGAGTGGGTGTATTTCTAAATCGTTGACCCATGATAGCGGTGCCAAATAGCATCTATCAAGATTTTCCCATGGATGGGAGTAACAGCTGGGAAATATAAGAAAGATTTCGAGATCGCCCATCGTAAGTGTTTGCCAAGTTGCCGGTGCCATTCACCACAGATCGATATCCCCAGTGGTTACCGAGAGTCAGGCTGGCTGTGAAGTTACACCGAGGAAAACGTTCCACTGAGATCCTTACTAACAGCTGCATTAAGCCCACAGATTGCAAACGACAATGGTTGCAAGAGTTTATTTTCTTAACTAATTGCAATTTGGCTCTGAAGCTCCAGTTGTCAGCTTTGACTCAGTAGGTTGTGGTCTTGTCCCTGTGTCAGAGGACCTGCAGGACCTATACATCAGGAGGTGCAGATCCAGAGCAAGCAAGATCATGAGGGACCCCTGCCACCCCAGTAACGGACTGTTCCAGATGCTACGATCAGGCAAACGCCTCCGCTGTCACGCTGTGAAAACGGAGAGGATGAGACGGAGTTTCTTCCCACAGGCCATCAAGACTGTCATCTTTTGTAACTCCAGAGACTAAATTTTTGTCTACACTATAGTAACTTATTAACTTTATTTATACGCTGTAACTGTAATTCTTTTTTGTGCACAATCCGCAGGCATTGCCACTTTCATTTCACTGCACATCGTGTATGTGTATGTGACAAATAAACTTGACTTGACTTGACGTGCAACGCCAGAGTCGGAAGTCTGTATCCAACCCTTCTAGTTTAGTTCGTCACGCGTACCGAGCCATAGTGAAAGTTAACTTAGGGGCTCAGGAAGTTGGGCATGTCCCCCAGAAACCCTCACCAACTTCTGCAGATGCGCCGTCGAAAGCATTTTATCAGGATGCATCACATCTTGGTTTGGGAACAGCTCCATCCAAGACCGCAAGAAATTGCAGCGAATTGTGGACGCAGCCCAGACCATCACACAAACCAACCTCCCTTCTATTGACTCCATCCACACCTCACGCTGCCTCGGCAAGGCCAGCAGCATAATCAAGGACCAGTCGCACCCTGGCCACTCCCCCCCTCTCCCATCAGGTAAAAGGTATAGAAGTGTGAAATTCACACCAGATTCAGGGACTGTTTCTTCCCAGCTGTTATCAGGCATCTGAACCATCCTATCAACAACTAGAGAACAGTCCTGAACTACTATCTACCTCATTGGAGACTCTTGGAAAATCTTTAATTGGACTTTACTGACTTTCTCTTGCACTATACATTATTCCCTCTGTCATATATCTATACACTGTGGATTGCTCGACATGTATAGTCTTTCCACTGACTGGTTAGATCTATGCTCCCTCACTGAGCACGATCAATGCGCTCTCACTCATCGCTAATCAGGAGTTAGAACATTTATGTTCCAGTTGTACTGGACATTGCTAAGGCCACATTTGGAGCTGTGTGTACATGTATGGTCACAGAAGTATGATAGGCTGGGACTTTTTTCCCTGGAATGTAGGCTGTGGAGTTTCTTTGGTTTCCACCCACACTCCAAAGACGTACAGGTTTGTAGGTTAATTGGCAGTGTATGTGTAAATTGTCCCGAGCGTGTGTAGGATAGTGTTAATGTGCCTGAATTGCTGGTTGGCGCAGACTCAGTGGGCTGAAGGGTTCTAAACTAAATGAGTTCTACATCCCACTTTCCCATCTACTCCCTACACACAAGAAGCCAATTTTACAGAAAGCCCATTAACCTGCCAAACCCGCACATTTGTTAGGACGTGGGAGGAAACTGGAGCACCCAGAGGAAACCAACTCGGGCACAGGGAGAAGGTGGAAACTCCACACACAGACAGTGCCCGAGGTCAGGATTGAACCTGGGACTCCAGCACTGCAAGGCCGTGGCACTACCAGCTCCGCCACTGTGTTGCCCTGATGTGAAACTAAGGAAAAATTGCAGATGTTGGAATTCTGAAATTAAACCATGGAATGTTAGAGACATCAGTCGGTCAGAAAATATCAGTGGAAAGAGAAACAGAGTTCGCAATTCAGCTGGGACATGGTCTGTTTCTCTCTCCAGGACTATATTTTGTTGAGAATTCCCTAAAGATTCTAGATATCAGCGCATTTACAAGAATCGTTCCAAACAAAATTGCAATGGAATAACCATATAAATGATGTGGGATTAGAATGTGGAATGTGCATGTCTCTGAAATCTATCTGTTTTTTGCTCTCCAACGGTCCCAATCCCTTTAAAAGCATTGTAGATTTAGGGTGAGTGGGGCAAGTTTATTTTACACAGAGGGTGATGAGTGCCTGGAGAAGGCTGCCAGGGTTGGAGATACGATAGTGGCATCTTAGAGACTTTTGGATGGGCACATGAATGGAGGGATCTGGATCAAGTGCAGGCAGGGGAGATCAGTTTAACTTGGCATCTTGTTCGCCATTAGGCCCGGACAGTTGCCAACTTTCTCACTCCCAAATAAGGGACAAAAGGTGGCGTCACCGCCCTGCGCCCCATGTGACCTCACCCAGCCAGCAGCCATGTGCTCCCCCTCCATTAATGGCAGCTGCCCGGGCTGGGAGGCGGGTTGCTACGCAACCTCTGTCAGGCGCCACCCAGGTGTCCGGGCCTACATTGTCCGGGCCTACAGCGGCCTCCGGGCCTACAATGTCCGGGCCTACAGTGGCCTCCGGATCTACAGTGTCCGGGCCGACAGTGCCCCCCTGGCCTAATACGGGACAAGGGACAAATCAATTTAGCCCAACATACGGGATGTCCCGGCTAATACGGGACAGTTGGCAACCCTATTCGCCATGGATGTTGTGGGGTGAAGGGCCTGTTCTTGTGCTGTACTGTTCTATGTTCTTACATAAGTCATTCCATGGAGCATGGAGCACCATGAAATGCTGCATTCATGCGACCAAACAAAAATGTTTCGCTGCACACCTTTGCTCATTCCGCTTCGGCCCACGCGACCTCCACGCGACCTCCAAACATTTTAACTCTCCCTCCCATTCCCGCACTGACCTTTCTGTCCTGGGCCTCCTCTACTGTCAGAGTGAAGCCTAACGCAAATTGGAGGAACAGCACCTCATATTTTGCTTGGGCAGCTTACACCCCAGCGGTATGAATATTAATTTATCTAACTTCGTAACCCTTGCTTCTTGCTTTCCCTCTCTTTCTCCAAACCTCCCCCATCCCAGTCGACCTACTAGTTTCACTGCCATCCGGTTTAGTTTCACTGTTTGTCTTCACTCATTATCATCTTCTCCACAGCCAACAATGGACCATCGTGGGCTCCACCTTTCCTTGATCATCGTTGCTGGCCTTGATTTGTCCTTTTGCATACCTTTCATTCATTTGTTCTTTGTACCTTTCCATATCTCTCGTTTCCCCCTCTCCGCTGAGTCATTGCGAAGAGGGGTCTTGACACACCTTTCTCCAGAGATGCTGCATGACCTGCTGAATAACTCCTGCATTTTGTGTCTATCTTCAGTGTAAACCAGTATCTGCAGTTTCTCCATACACAAAGAGAGAGAGAGAGAGAAAGAAAAAGAGAGAGAGAGAAAGAGAAAAGGAGAAAAAGAGAAAAAGAGAGAGAGAGAGAGAGAGAGAGAGAGAGAGAGAGAGAGAGAGAGAGAGAGAGAGAGAGAGAGAGAGAGAGAGAGAGAGAGAGAGAGAGAGAGAGAGAGAGAGAGAGAGAGAGAGAGAGCTGAAAGAAGAAAAATTAGGTATTAAGGAGTGGGATGAAAGGAAAAGAGAGTTTTAAAAAACAAATAATTGCTAAGCTGGTAGATTTATTTAATTACCATCTTAGTCAGAACAGTGGCGTAGCAGTAGAGCCACTACCTCACAACGCCACAGACCTGGGTATGGTCCTGACATCGGGTGCTGTCTGTGTGGAGTTTGCATGTTCTCCCTGTGACTGCATGGGTTTCCTCCGGGTGCTCCAGTTTGCAGGTTAATCGGCCAGTGTAAAATTTCCTCTTGGTGTGTAGGGAGTGGATGTGAAAGTGGGATAAGTTAGAACTAGTGTGAACGGGTGATCGATGGTCAGCGTGGGCTTGTTGGGTGGGGAAGGATCTGTTTCCGTGCTGTGTCTTTCAATCAATCAATGAATAAAAAAGAAAGCAAAAGAGTAAATGAAAGTGAGAGAATCTAAGAATGACATAATGAGAAAGGAAGGAAAGAAACAAAATGAAACTTAAAGAACAAAAGAATAAATAAAAACAGCAAGTTCTGTTGGAAGTCTTAGTCATAGAGTCATAAGAGTGATACAGTGTGGAAACAGGCCCTTCGGCCCAACTTGCCCACACCGGCCAACATGTCCCAGCTACACTAGTCCCACCTTGTCTGCTTTTGGTCCATATCCCTGGAATTCTCTGCCTCAGAAGGCAGTGGAGGCCGATTCTCTGAGTGCATTCACGAGAGAGCTAGATGGAGCTCTTGGGGATAGCGGAGTCAGGGGGTATGGGGAGAAGGCAGGAATGGGGTACTGATTGAGAATGATCAGCCATGATCACATTGAATGGCGGTGCTGGCTCGAAGGGCCAAATGGCCTCCTCCTGCACCTATTGTCTATTGTCTATTGTCAAACCTGTCCCATCCATGTACCTGTCTAACTAGTTCTTAAATGTTGGGATAGTCCAACGAAATAAGAATAATAACATTGAACTGATGTGAACAAGTTATCGCTGGTCGGCGTGGACTCGGTGGACTGATGGGCCTGTTTCCATACTGTGTCTCTAAGTGGTGGGTGCCTGGAAAGTACTACAGGGGTACATGTGTGAAGCTTTTAAGAGGCTTTTAGATGCTTTAGGCACATGGATTGGCAGGGAATGGAAGGATTTGGATTATGTGCAGACAGAGGAGATTAGTTTAATTTGGCATCATGTTTGGCATGGACATTGTGGGCTGAAGGCACTGTTCCCTGTGCTGTACTGTTGTAGGTTCACATCTGGTTAATGTGTGGCTCACATCTGGCCCCTGCCATTGTATATTAGCCTATCGTTTCATCTTTCAGCAATAAGTGATCATCCAGATCTTTGTGCCGGGCTCGGCCTCCCGCCTACACTCAGCGTTAGATGTGTCCTTTCCCACACTGCGATCTCACTGAGATCTTCCCCTGGCCAAGATTGGAGCCTCTTCAACAGAGACTTCGGGAAAACCACCAACCCCCACTCGCTGTATGCAGGGGAGAGGCAAACAATCAAAGGGAGCCCGACCAACAAAGAAATCCAGAGATGGAGAAAGAAAGTGCTGGAACTAGCCGGAAAACTTTTCAGTGACCAGACAGCCAATGCTTGAGGCACTGACAAAAGCTCCTGACCTTTATTGACAGGACACCAAGCAAAATAGCGCAAACAACAAAAAATGTTGGCTGGCGGTGATAATGAAAAGTTTGATTCTCCATTTGCCATTTCTGTTGACTCAGGACATTGCAAGCACATCACTTCCAATGGTGTGGTTTAGTACAGCAGTTGTGTTGGCTAAAGAATCTTCCAGGACAACACACCAGGGAGATGATGTGTAGGAAAGAACTGCAGATGCTGGTTTAAATCAAAGGTACACACAAAATGTTGGAGTAACTCAGCGGGACAGGCAGTGTCTCTGGATAGAAGGAATGGGTGACGTTTCGGGTCAAGTCAAGTCAATTTTATTTGTACAGCACATTTAAAAACAACCCACGTTGACCAAAGTGCTGTACATCAGTTCAGGTACTAAGAACGAACATACAATGGCACACAAACATAACAGCACATACATAAACACTTCACAGCGCCCCCTCAGAGGGCCTCAAATGCTAGGGAGTAGAAATAGGTTTTGAGCCTGGACTTAAAGGAGTGGATGGAGGGGGTAGTTCTGATGGGGAGAGGGATGCTGTTCCACAGTCTCGGAGCTGCAACCGCAAAAGCGCGGTCACCCCTGAACTTAAGCCTAGACCGCGGGATAGTGACTAGCCCCAAGTTGGCCGACCTGAGGGACCTGGAGATAGAGTGGTGGGTTAGAAGATTTTTGATATGGGGGGGGGGGGGGGGGCAAGCCAGTTTAGGGCTTTGTATGTAAATAGGAGACTGAAGAAGGGTCTCGACCCAAAACGTCACCCATTCCTACTCTCCAGAGATGCTGCCTGTCCCGCTGAGTTACTCCAGCATTTTGTGTGTACACTGTGGTGTTATTGCAATGTGCCTTTAAGACTACACAGGTCTATTGGTAGGGGGTCATCAGAGGGCGACTGGGAGGAGCCCGGCGGAGCAGATGGCGGTTGGATAAACACTCGCGTAAAAAGACAGTATCTTTTTAAAGAACACAACATGGTGTCAGAAGTCCTGTAGGGTGCGTGAAGTGTACTTTGAGTCGAACAACTATCGTTTGGAGCTCGTTGACGGCAAAAGAGAAAGAAGAGTGTGACATGCAAGAGGACAACGCACAGAGAGCCCCGGTAGGCCCAAATGCTACATTTAGCATCCAGCCCCCGGAGTCCTTCGACTTTTCAAAGCCGCAAGAGTGGGCCAAATGGATACGGAGGTTCGAAAGGTTCCGTCTGGCAAGTAACTTGAATGCCAGCTCCGAAGATAATCAAGTTAACACGCTGATTTATTGCATGGGAGATGAGGCGGACGATGTTCTGCGCGGGTTAAACCTGACAGTAGCACA
The DNA here is from genome assembly GCF_053455715.1 of Rhinoraja longicauda. Classification (NCBI taxonomy): domain Eukaryota; kingdom Metazoa; phylum Chordata; class Chondrichthyes; order Rajiformes; family Arhynchobatidae; genus Rhinoraja; species Rhinoraja longicauda. Next base: position 6,113,938 of record NC_135957.1, read on the forward strand.
AAGCGGAACGTACATAGGGGTGCGCCATGGCTTCCAACGATTTTTCATAGTAAAGAAAAATATAATCTATGAGCGTGCCAAGTTCAACATGCGCAGGCAGGGAGAACATGAAACAGTGGATGCCTTTGTCACTGCGTTATATGCGCTGGCAGAGCACTATAACTACGGGGTGCTACACGACGAGCTGATACGCGACAGGCTTGTTGTCGGACTGATGGATAAGCGGCTGTCCGAACGTATGCAGCTTGACGCAGAATTGACGCTCGAAAAGGCCGTCAATATGGCGAGGCAGAGTGAGGAGGTGAAACGGCAACAATCTTCTCTGCGAGGTGACACCAGGACAGAGACAAGTGATGCTAAATCTGTGGACAGAGTGTATAAGAGCAGTAGTAAAGGTTCCAAAAACAAACCTCACCAGGCTTATGGCCACCAAATCAAAACACACAGTGCCCAACACAGCAGGGGGAAAAGTGTACAGTGCCATAAATGTGGCAGCTCTCCGTCCCATCCAAGGCAGGATTGCCCGGCAAAGGATGCAAAATGCCATTTATGTGGGGAAAAAGGGACACTACAAGCGTGTGTGTAGATCACCCAAAACCGTGCAGGAAGTTGAAGAGGACGAGGATGTTATGTTCCTAGGCAGCGTCACAGCCGATGGAGAGCCATGGATGGTAAACATCGACATAAATGATAAAAACGTGTCATTCAAAATTGACACCGGCGCCGATGTTACAGTCCTACCCCACACCGTGTTTAAAGAGATCTATAGAGACAACGATCCACCTACCCTCCGTACTGCCACTGCTGGGACCCGGGAGGAGTCCACTAGAAGTTGTGGGCGTCGCTGGGCTGTTCCTGGTGAAAGGAGAGAAAAGGGTGATGGAAGATGTGTACGTCACACGACACCTGCACACTGCATTGCTGGGGAGGCCTGCTATCGGCAAGCTGGAGCTTGTGGTTCGGCTAGACAGCATCACCATAGAGACACTTAAGACTAGCTACCCGAAGCTATGCAGCGGTCTCGGGGAGGTACGACAGCAGTATGCCATCAAGCTGAAACCAGGGGCCCAACCGTTCTCATTGAAGACACCCAGAAGGATTCCGTTGCCGCTGATGGGTAAAGTCGAGCGAGAACTGTCCCGCTTGGAAGGCCTGGGGGTGATCACCAGGGTTGAAGAGCCTACTGACTGGTGTTCAGGCATGGTGGTGGTGCCGAAAAAGACAGGAGCCGTACGCATATGCGTCGATCTCACTAACCTCAACGAGTCGGTGTGTCGAGAAAAGTACATCCTGCCATCGGTGGAGGAAACACTGGGGATGCTGGCTGGAGCCAGAATATTCAGCAAGTTGGATGCCAACACGGGGTTTTGGCAAATACCCCTGACCGAAGACTCAGCAAAATACACAACATTCATCACACCCTTCAGTCGTTACTACTTCAAGCGGCTGCCCTTCGGCATTGCCTCTGCCCCCGAACACTTTCAAAATAGGATGGTGTCAGAGGTCATGGAGGGACTCGAGGGAATCGTCTGCCACATGGATGATGTACTGGTCTGGGGCCAAACACGAGAGGAGCACGACGCTCGTCTGCATACTGTGCTGGCGAGGATCCAAAAGGCGGGCATTACGCTTAACATTGACAAATGTGACCTGTCGAAGGAAGAGGTGACCTTTCTTGGTCATGTCCTCTCCTCCAGTGGCATTAGTCCTGACCCGAGCAACTGAGGCTGTAAGGAAGATGGAGGAGCCGACCAATGTGAGTGAGCTGAGGAGCTTTCTCGGAATGGTTAACCAGCTGGGGAAGTTCATCCCGCAACTAGCAGAGAGAGACAAGGCTCTGCGAGACCTCCTGTCAAAGAGGAACTGCTGGCTGTGGGGCGTTGACCAGGCAAGAGCGTTTCAAGATTTGAAAAATGCACTGGTATCCCCACCTGTACTAGCCATGTACGACACGAACCGTGAATGCAAAGTCTCAGCAGACGCGTCATCTTACGGCCTGGGAAGTGTACTTCTCCAAAAATGGGATGAGGAGTGGAGACCGGTAGCCTACGTGTCGCGATCTCTCACACAGACGGAGCAGAGATACGCGCAGGTGGAGAAAGAGGCCTTGGGCCTGACCTGGGCTTGTGAAAGGTTCCGCAACTTTCTCATCGGTAAACACTTCCAGATGGAGACGGATCATAAGCCTCTCCTGAGTCTGCTGGGGTCACAGGCACTGGATGCTCTCCCTCCACGGATTCAGCGTTTCCGGATGCGCCTCATGCGCTATTCTTACTCCATTTCTCATGTGCCAGGAAAGTGTCTGTGGACAGCTGATACGCTGTCGCGTGCTCCTGTGAAAATGGGGGAAACGCCTGACGAAAAGGAGTTGTTTGAGAATACAAACATCTATGTGGACATGATAATAGAGAACCTACCGGCAAGCACTGCCTACCTGGATGAGTTGAGAGCGGAGCTAAAAAGGGACAGTGTGCGCACGCGTAATGCAGCTGTGTCAGGAAGGATGGCCAACGAATAGCAACAGTGAACCGGCACTCAGGCTGTACTGGGCAGAACAAGCATTGCTCACGGTAAATGACGGACTGTTACTCAAAGGGGACAGATTAGTCATACCCCCAACTATGAGGAACGACGTGCTGACCAGACTACATGAAGGTCACCAGGGAGTGGTGAAGTGTAGAGAGCGTGCACAACGGTCAGTGTGGTGGCCTGGACTAAGTCAGCAGCTGAACGAATTGGTCCTCAACTGCCGGACATGCAGCAAAGAGAGACAGAACCACACAGAGCCGCTGATGCCATCACAATACCCAGGCCGACCATGGCAAAAGCTGGGAGCTGACTTGTTCATGCTGGGAAGCAAGAACTACCTGCTGGTAGTGGATTATGCATCGAGATACGTGGAAATCGCTCCACTCAGCCCCACCAAGTCGACAGATGTAATCCACCACCTCAAATCAATGTTTGCACGTCACGGCATTCCGGAGACATTGGTCACAGACAATGGGCCTCAGTTTGCCGGAACCGCCTTTGCTGCGTTTGCAAAGTCGTATGGTTTCCGCCATGTCACAAGCAGCCCGAGATATCCTCAGAGTAACGGGGAGGCCGAACGTGCAGTCAAGACAGTGAAGGGTCTCCTGAAGAAAGCGGCGGATCCCTACCTCGCTTTACTTGCATATAGAGCGACCCCACTGCAAAACGGGTACAGCCCAGCCCAACTCCTTATGGGGAGAAGGCTTCGCACTACGGTACCAACACTTCCAGCCCTGCTGAATCCTGCTCTTCCCGACAATGAGGTGGTTGCGTGGAAGGAAAAGGAGAAGAGAATCAGAGATGCACAACGGTACAACCTGCCTGCGGCATCGTGCACGGAGCCTCGACAGGCTCTTTCCCGGACAAGAAGTGTGGGTCGCGGATCAAGGCGAAGCTGGAGCTGTGATCGGCAGCCACACCGCCCCCCGCTCTTACATCGTGGAGGGACCTCACGGGACGGTCAGGTGAAACCGTCGCCATCTAATTCCCATGAAACCCTTGCCGGACCAGAGTGGGGGTGGTATGAAAGAACAACTCCCGACTGGGTTGCATTCCAGAGCAGAGCTCAGCAGAACCACCAAAAGAGAACATTCAAGAGCAGAGCTCAGCAGAGCCACCAAAAGAGACCATTCCAGAACTGCCATCCACTCCCAGAACCAGGTTTGGGAGAAGAGTGGTGAGACCAGATAGGTTGAACTACAAGTGAAAAAAAAAAGAGAGTTTCTAAAGAAAATGTTTTTCTAATTTAGTGAAAAGGGTAAAATCCTTTTCACTAAGACAATGTGTTTACATGTACTTATGTTGAATTAATTTAGTTCAGATAGGAACAGACCTTCCAGCTAAAGAGGCAGAATAATCCTCTAAGGTCTGGTGAATCAACCGCAGTCTACCGATTGATTCTAGAAAGGGGAGATGTGGTGTTATTGCAATGTGCCTTTAAGACTACACAGGTCTATTGGTAGGGGGTCATCAGAGGGCGACAGACAGGGGAGCCCGGCGGAGCAGATGGCGGATGGATAAACACTCGCGTAAAAACACAGTCGGACTCACTGTATCTTTTTAAAGAACACAACATACACCAGGGAGACACATTGAACTTAGAACAGTGGAGCTTCGGAATGGAACCTTCGGCCCATTGTGTCAATGCCATATATGATGCCGTTAAACTAATCTCCTCCCCCTGCACATGATGCATATCCCTCCATTCTCTGCATGTCCATGTGCCTATCTAGAAACCTCTTAAATGCCTCCACCACCACCCCTGTCAAGCACACTCCAGCCTCACACCATCCTCTGTGTGAAAACCTTTCCTCACACATCTCTTTTAAACTTTGCCCCTCCCACCTTAACGCTATTCCTTATTCTAGTTCTTGACATTTGCACCCTGGGGAAAAGGTTTGGACTGTCAACCTTATCTACGTACATACCTCTCATACATTTATATGCGATTGGCCTCGTATTCCAGGGTCCCACCGTTCACTGTGACAAAAACTTGCCTCGCCCATCTCTTTTAAACTTTCTTCCTCTGACCTTAAAACTATGTCCCCTCATATTTAACATTTACATCGTGGGGAAAAAGGATCTGACTGTCTACCCATCTATGCTGGGAAGATTTCTATTTATTTCTATCATGTCTTCCCTCAGCCTCCAATGTTCCAGGGAAAACCACCCAAGTTTGTCCAACCAGAACCAAAGAACCAGAGGACATAGGTTTAAGGTGAAGGGGGATTCTGAGGGGTAAACTTTCTCACACTAAAGGTGGGGTGTGTATGGGACGAACTGCCAGAGGAGGTAGTTGATGCAGGGACTGGTACAACATTTAAGAAACATTTACCCAGGTAGATGGATGGGACAGGTTTGGAGGGATGTGGGCCAGGTATGGGCAGCTGGGACTAGTGTGGATGGGACTTGTTGGTCGCTGTGGACAAGTCGTGCTGAAGAGACCATTTCCACTCTGTATGGCTCCGTGACTCTCTAACCTCTCCTTAGACGGTTTCCTCCCACACTCCAAAGACGGTTTGTAGGTTAATTGGGTTGGTAGAATTGTAAATTGTCCTTAGTGTGTGTAGGATAGTGTTAGTGTGTGGGGATCACTGGTCTGCGTAGACTCAGTGGGCTGAAGGACTAGTTCCGCGGTGTATCTCTAACCTAAACTAAATTAAACGTTCTTACTGAATATCGAAGCAGGCTTGAGAATGCTTGTAATTTCTAGGTGGTGTATGACTAAACAACTCAATGGGGACACAAGGAAGCACAGATAGTAAAAATAACGTGCTGGAGGAACTCAGTGGGTCAGGCAGCATCACTGAAGAAGGGTCCTGACCCCATTTTCCTCCACAGATGCAGCCTGACCCACTGAGTTCCTCCAGCATTCTGTGATTTAACACAACGGGGAGTGTAAGAAAATAACTGCAGATGCTGGTACAAATCGAAGGTATTTATTCACAAAATGCTGGAGTAACTCAGCAGGTCAGGCAGCATTCTCAGGAGAGAAGGAATGGGTGACGTTTCGGGTCGAGACCCTTCTTCAGACTGATGTCAGGGGGGCGGGACAAAGGAAGGATATAGGTGGAGACAGGAAGATAGAGGGAGAACTGGGAAGGGGAGGGGAAGAGAGGGACAGAGGAACTATCTAAAGTTGGAGAAGTCAATAACACAACGGGGAGGTGAGTTGCAGTTCCTCACTAGGCACGTGAGAGGGCGACATAGACCACATTTTGTCCATCCTTCCGCATATCCCTGAGCCTAACTTGCCTTCCAGTGCAGTAAAAGTTCACTGCAAGGCACAAGCACTTCACTGGTACCAAAGTGTAAATTAAACCGCGCTTCATTTGCAGAATGAAGATACCTCTTCTTGGGTGGTTCCCTCGGGAGTAGAGGTGACTTGTGAATCACAAACAATGACGAGGCCGACTGCAGGAGGGAGCTGGAGAACTCAGTAACATGCTAGAAACAAGGAACTGCAGATGGCAGGTTACAAAAGAAGAAAGAAAGTGGTGGAGTAACTCAGTGGATCAAGCAGCATCTCTGGGCAATGTGGATAAGTGACATTTCGGGCCTGGAGGAGGGTCCCAATCTGAAACCTAGCCTCCACAGCCTTCTGTGGCAATGAGTTCCAGATCAACCACCCTCTGACGAAAGAAGTTCCTCCTCACCTCCTTTCTAAACGAGTGCCCTTTAATTCTGAGGCTCCGACCTCTGGCCCTAGACTCTCCCACCAGTGGAAACATCCTTTCCACATCCACTCTATCTATGCCTTTCATTATTCTGTAAGTTTCAATGAGGTTTGTAGGTTAATTGGGTTTGTAAAATTGAAAATTGTCCCTTGTGTGCGTAGGGTAGTGTTGAGGTGCGGGGATCACTGGTCAGCGCGGACTCGGTGGGCCTAAAGGGGCTGTTTTTGTGCTGTATCTCTAAAGTAAACTAAACAATGTATAATGGAGATGTGCAAGGCACGTTTTTTACTCAGGGGGTGCATGGAACACACTGCCAGGAGTGGTGATGAATGCAGAGATGGTAGTGGCAATGAAGACCTAGGCACATGGACATGCAGGGAATCGGGGGATGTGGATTACATGCAGGCGGAAGAGATTAGTTCTAAGGGCCTGTCCCACTTAGGCGATTTTTTTGGCAACTGCCGCCAATTGTCAAAGTCGTAGCAGATCGCCGAACTTTTCTTTTACCCGACGACAATGACCACGACAATGCCGAGTCAGGTCGAGATTACAGCGTCTTCTGAAACATCGCGAAAATTCCCACGCTGTCAATGCTTCTCCGGCGTCCTGGTTTTCGCTGAAATCACTGACAAGTCGGTAATTACTTGAGAGTTTTGAACTATAACACCTTGTATGGGTTACTTGAAAACCAAGCTTCACTGTAACATGGAATAAACCGGATTTACTTCCAGTTTACTAATAGCTGTATTAAAAAAATATAATTAAAAAGTGGTTCATTGGATTTTTGTGAAAAGTGTGTGGGCATTCTTTGAAAATGTACGGGAGATGCATATCTGGTTTCTGGGTTGCATATCTGGGTTGGGAGCCCACTTTAAATGTAATGGCTGATGGCCATAAACATCGCGAAATTCCCACGCTTACCTGACCGTCAAACTGTCGCCTCCAATCTACCTGTCAAATGTCCTGACGGTAAACAAATTCGTTAAACACAAGCATTTAATGGTATCTTGAAATGACTTTACTTATATTAATATTATGTGCTTCTAAATGCATTTTAAGAGAACCTATCAAACCTGGGGACAGCATGCGACAGTGCCCGCAATAAACAACGATACCTGGCGACAAGCCAGCTGTCGCCGAGAAATTTCAAACCGTTTGATTTCTCAGCGACGCGCCGAGATCCACTACGCTCTGTGAAAGACTCCTCACGATCATGCCCACGACACCCCGGCGAACTGTCGGCGACAGCCTAGTCACCGGCAGTCGCCTTAAAATCGATCTAAGTGGGACAGGCCCTTAACTTGGCGTCATGTTCAACACAGATATTTTGGGCTGAAGGGCCTGTTCCTGTGCTGTACAGTTCTATGTTCTATGTTCTTCAGAATGATTCCTTTGTACATGGACTTGTTGACAATTTGCTGAATTGTCGGAATTATCTTCCACAATTTATCTCCGCAAATACCTTTTAAAGATTAGATTCTCACCGTCGCCCAACCTCCACACTTGACACACCAATCCTTTTGTGGTGACAATTAGGCACAGCTATTGTTTTGTTAAGTCTTTCCAGGTTCCTCTTCATTCCACTGAGTCATAGAGCAAAGAGCTGTGCAAGGGTGGCACGGTGGAGCAGCGGTAGAGTTGCCGCCTTACAGCGCTTGCAGTGCCACAGATCCCGACTACGGGCGCCGTCTGTATGGAGTTTGTACGTTCTCCCCGTGACCCGCGTGGGTTTCCTCCAAGATCTTCGGTTTCCTCCCACACTCCAAAGACGTACAGGTTTGTAGGTTAATTGGCTTGGTAATATGTAAAAATTGTCCCTGGTAGGTGTAGGATAGTGTTAGTGTGCGGGGATCGCTGGGCGGCGCGGACTCGGTGGGCCGAGGGGCCTGTTTCCGCGCTGTATCTCTAAATCTAAAAAAACCATTAAAAAAACCCCCTCTAAAAGATAATCAAAGTGCCTGCATTTGAATGGCACCCTCTGCAAACTCACGACATCTGACGCTGCGCATTTGAAGTGCAGAGCAGCAACCACTCTGTGAGCCGACACCTTGTGGGTGGTGCGTCTGCAATAATATCGTGCCTTTCCAGTCTGCCGTGTACAAGAGGGGATTAAAATAAAACGGCACACAGATAAAAGCCCGCTTTTGTTTCCTCTCCCGTCACCGTTTCTGTGCAGACTAAGAGCATGTTTTGACAGTTAGAGCTAATGCTGAAGGATTAACGTTAAGGGCATCGCCCCTGAAGGAGCAGTCATCTGATTTAGAACTGAGTCAGAGGAACAGGACGTGTCCCAGTAGACACTGTGGGCTCGGTGGGCCGAAGGGCCTATTTCCATAACGTATCACTAAACTAAATAATATTCAAAGATCCTACTTCCACACCACCCTGGCCACACACTCGTTTCACCCCTGCCATCGGGAAGAAGGTACTGGAGCCTGAAAACTGTAACGTTCAGGTTCAGGAACAGCTTCTTCCCTACGGCCATTCGGTTACTAAACACTACAACCTCAAATAAGCTCTGAACTACATAGACTATTATTGCTATTATTGCGTTTTTGTGTGTACGTATGTGTGCGTGTGTGTATGATCTATATATATGTGTATTTATGAGTATGTGTATATAGACACACACTGCACTTTTTTGTTCTCTTGTTTATTATATTGTGTACAGTCTACTATGTGTACATGTTCTGTTGTGCTCCTACAAGTAAGAATGTCATTGTTCTATCTGGGACACATGACAGTAAAACACTCTTGGCTCTTCCTCTGCCCTTTGAGCAAGACAGTTCGATGACCCTCTGAGGGGAAAACATTTGCCACATTCTGTCTTAAGTACCTGTCCCATGTCATCAGTGAAACATACCATATGAATGTCATTTTTCTTTTACTGGAGAGAAGGAATGAGTGACGTTTAGGGTTGAGACCATTCTTCAGACAATAGACAATAGACAATAGACAACAGGTGCAGGAGTAGGCCATTCGGCTCTTGGAGCCAGCACCGCCATTCAATTTGATCATGGCTGATCATTCTCAATCAGTACCCCGTTCCTGCCTTCTCCCCATACCCCCTGACTCCACTATCCTTAAGAGCTTTATCTAACTCTCTCTTGAATGCATTCCGAGAATTGGCCTCCACTGCCTTCTGAGGCAGGGAATTCCACAGATTTACAACTCTCTGACTGAAAAAGTTTTTCCTCATCTCCATTCTAAATTACCTACCCCTTATTCTTAAACTGTGGCCCCTGGTTCTGGACTCCCCCAACATTGGGAACATGTTTCCTGCCTCTAACGTGTCCAACCCCTTAATAATCTTATATGTTTCAATAAGATCCCCTCCCCTCTGAGACGAAGGGTCTCGACCCGAAACATCACCCATTCCTTCCCTCCAGAGATGTTGCCCGTCCCGCTGAGTTACTCCAGCATTTTGTGTCTATCTTCGATTGAAACCAGCATCTGCAGTTCTTTCCTACTCATTTTATTTACTTCCATCGGTATTCGTCTGCATTTCCTTTCTCGCTCCTTTTCTCTTTATCTGTTTAGCTTTAGATTTACGTTTCTTATTGGCATGTGTTCCAAGGTACAGTGAAATAATTGTTTTGCATGTAATCCAATTAAATCAGATAATATTATACATAAACATCCTAATCTTATACAGAGTGCTGGAGTAACTCAGCGGGTCAGGCAGCATCTCTGGACAACAAGGATAGTTGACATTTTAGAATTTTATCTTGCACTAAATGTTGTACCCTTTATTCTTTCTCCTGTGCACTGTGGACGGCTTAATTGTAGTCATGTTTCATATTTTCTTCGGCTGTATAGCTTGCAAACAAAAACTTTTCACTGTACCTCGGTATACGTGGCAATGATAAATGAAACTAAACTAAACTAAACAGTTTCAGTTTAGTTTATTGTCACGTGGACTGAAGTACAGTGAAAAGCTTTTGTTGCGTGCTAACCAGTCAGCAGAATGACAATACATGATTACAATCGAGCCATTTATAGTATACAGATACACGATAAGGGAATAACGTTTAGTGTAAGTTTGAGCCAGCAAAGTCCGATCAAGGATAGACCGAGGGTCACCAAAGAGGTAGATAGTAGTCCAGCACTGCTCTCTGGTTGTGGTAGGATGGTTCAGTTGCCTGATAACAGCTGGCAAGAAACTGTTGCTGAATCTGGAGGTGTGCATTTTCGCACTTCTGTGCCTCTTGCTGGCCAGGGTGCGACTGGTCCTTGATTATTAGGAAAGAAAACTGCAGATGCTGGTTTAAATCGAAGGTAGGCACAAGATGCTGGAGTAACTCAGCAGGTCAGGCAGCATCCCTAAAGAGAAGGAATGGGTGACATTTCGGGTCGAGACACTTCTTCAGACAGATGAAGGGTCTCGACCCGAAACGCCACACATTCCTTCTCTCCAGAGATGCTGTCTGACCTGCTGAGTTACTCCAGTATCCTGTGTCTACCTTCTGGTCCTTGATTATGCTGCTGGCCTTGCCGAGGCAGTGTAAACTCTCCCATAAATCTATTAAACTAATATCACTCACAACAATTTCCATGACATCCTCCTTTTCCACGGGTGCTGTGGTAATAATGGATGTTTTGCTAATTGGTCATCTTGCAGTATTCCAGCTTGTTCACTGTGGAGCTCACTCAAATGCCAACCCCGGCAGAAACAGTCCAGGGGTTCTTCCGTGGAATTCATTGAAGAACTCCCTGTCTTTCCCACTCCTTCCACAATGCAGTAGCAGCGCTTTCCACAGGTCAAGTGACAAGAAGATCATAAGATCATAAGTGACAGGAGCAGAATTAGGCCATTCTGCCCATCAAGTCTACTCCGCTATTCAATCATGGCTGATCTATCTCTCCCTCCTAATCCCATTCTCCTGCCTTCTCTCCATAACCTCTGACACCCGTACTAATCGAGAATCTATCTATCTCTGCCTTAAATATATCCACTGATTTTGCCTCCACAGCCTTCTGTGGCAAAGAACTCCGCAGATTCACCACCCTCTGACTGAAATTCCTCCTGGTCTCCTTCTTAAAAGAACGTCCTATAATTCTGAGCCTATGACCTCTAGTCCTAGGGGGAGGGGGAGGGGGAGGGGGAGGGGGAGGGGGAGGGGGAGGGGGAGGGGGAGAGGGAGAGGGAGAGGGCGAGAGGGAGCGGGAGCGGGAGAGGGTGGGCGAGAGGGAGCGGGAGAGGGTGGGCGAGAGGGAGCGGGAGCGGGAGAGGGAGAGGAAGGGTGGGAGAGGGAGAGTGGGAGAGGGAGAGAGAAAGGGAGAGGGTGTGGTAGAAGGAGAGAGAGAGAGAGAGCACGAGAGAGAGATGAAAGTCAGTACTGTACTGTACATTCAGTACTGCCTTCAACCACTGAAGGTCACCTCACCTTCTGTCTCCTTTCTCTGTTCGTTTATTTATTTACTTATTTATCTATTTATTCATTTCCCTATGTTCTCTAAATCTCTGTAAAGCGTCTTTGAGTATATGAAAAGCGCTATATAAATAAAATACATTATTATTATCATTATTATAATTGTATCCACTTCTAAAGCTTCTGGCAGCCAGTTTCAGATAAGGACTACCTTCTGGGTGATAAAGTTACACGTGAGGTCTCTCTTGCATCTCTCCCCTATTGCCTTGAGCCCATTTTCCCAGTTGATCCAGATTCATTGTAAACATAGATAACCTTCTTCAGTCCACTATGCCACAGATTTTAGTGTCATCCACAAACTCATGCCACCTCTATTCACAGCAAAAACATTAACATAAATCAAGAACAACAGTGGACCCAGCACTAATACCTGTGCTGCACAACTGGTTCCAGGCCTCCAGTCAAGGAAAGAGCCTTCACGTTGCGGCCCTGTTTCCACCAATCTTTCAACCACAACACACAAGAAAGGCAAGATGCAACTCTGGCTGAATAATTTCTAATCTTGTGATGTGGACTCGATAAGAAGAAGAAGGCCACCAGTCTGCAAAACTACCCTCTACTACTACATCTGTTTCCTACCTGCACCCCATTTTTGGATCCAATTGGCTTGGCCACTCAGGATTCCACGCGATCCAATCTTCCAGGTCAGCCTGCCATGTGGTACCTTACCAAGGGCTGTGTAAACAACATCTGCCCTCATCGATCTTCTTGGCCAACTCTTCAAGACACTCGTATGATCAAAACTCAAAATGGCGGAGGACAACTGTGGTTCAGGTAGCATCTGTGGAGGGGATGGACAAAGTATGTTTTTGGTCGGGACCTTTCTTCAGAATAGTCCCCACGTGGTTTTATTTGTACTCATATACGATATGATTTGCCAATACCAATAACTATACCGATATAGCTTTTGGGTCTCACTCCGAGATCATTCCTCAGGTTTGCTAATGCCAAAGAAAATGAGGGGCTTGTAGGGTTGAACTCAGGTCAGGCAGCACATGTGGAGGGAATGGACAGGCAATATCCCGGGTCAGGACCCTACTTCAGACTATAGAGGGGAGTCAAAGGTGGAAAGAGGAGGTGGGGGTAGGACAAAGCCCGGCAAGTGATAGGTGGACACAGGTGGCGGGGGGGGGGGTGGGGGGGTGGGGGGTGGCGTGTGATTGGTAGATAGGTGGAGTAAGTGATAAGGCAGAAAAGGAGACGAAAGGAGAGTCAGATAAGGAAATAAGTTCTCTATGTAGATCTTTTTCTATGGAGTTCTTCATGTAAAGGAAAGATAAAGGTCCTTTACATTTCATAAGGAGTGAAATGTAAAACTGGAGGGAGGGGTGCAGATGGAAGGGGACAGAGGGATGGGGTGGAGAGGGGCAGGATGGTGGTGCCGCATGAGGTGGCGGGGGGCAGGAAAGAACGAGGGAGTAGGGAGAATTATTATTAATCAATAACGGTGTCAAGTTAGGAAAAGGGGACGTACAACGAGATCTGGGTGTCCTAGTACATCAGTCACTGAAAGGAGGTCTGTCCCTCTCTTCCCCTCCCCTTCCCAGATCTCCCTCTATCTTCCTGTCTCCACCTATATCCTTCCTTTGTCCCGCCGCCCTGACATCAGTCTGAAGAAGGGTCTCGACCCGAAACGTCACCCATTCCTTCACTCCTGAGATGCTGCCTGACCTGCTGAGTTGCTCCAGCATTTTGTGAATAGTCACTGAAAGGAAGCATGCAGGTACAGCAGGCAGTGAAGAAAGCCAATGGAATGTTGGCCTTCATAACAAGAGGAGTTGAGTATAGGAGCAAAGAAGTCCTTCTGCATTTGTACAGCGCCCTAGTGAGACCGCACCTGGAGTACTGTGTGCAGTTTTGGTCTCCAAATTTGAGGAAGGATATTCTTGCTATTGAGGGCGTGCAGCGTAGGTTTACTAGGTTAATTCCCGGAATGGCGGGACTGTCATATGTTGAAAGACTGGAGCGACTAGGCTTGTGTACACTGGAATTTAGAAGGATGAGAGGGGATCTTATTGAAACATATAAGATTATTAAGGGGTTGGACAAGTTAGAGGCAGGAAACATATTCGCAATGTTGGAGGAGTCCAGAACCAGGGGCCCCAGTTTAAGAATAAGGGGTAGGCCATTTAGAATGGAGATGCGCAAAACCTTTTCAGTCAGAGAGTTGTGAATCTGTTGAATTCTCTGCCTCAGAAGGCAGTGGAGGCCAATTCTCTGAATGCATTCAAGAGAGAATTAGATAGAGCTCTTAAAGATAGCGGAGTCAGGGGGTATGGGGAGAAGGCAGGAACGGGGTACTGATTGAGAATGATCAGCCATGATCACATTGAATGGTGGTGCTGGCTCGAAGGGCCGAATGGCCTCCTCCTGCACCTATTGTCTATTGTCTATTGTCTAATCGTTTTGGAATGGAGATGTGGAGGTCTGAAGAAGGGTCTCGACCAGAAACGTCGCCCACTCCTTCTCTCCATAGATGCTGCCTGTCCCGCTGAGTTACTCCAGCGTTTTGTGTCTGTCTTGGAGAAATCTCAGTTGGACACGTGGTACAAGGATGAACACTGTGAAATCTTCCCAGAAAGACTATACAATTGTGAGGAACCCAAAAGGTGCTTTTAACGTAAATGAATTGAAGAAAAGAGCTTCTTAGTGGTTGAAAAGTGGACATGTGAAAAGGTCACAGTAGAATTCGGTGAAGTAGACTTGTACGTCCAATGTCAAACCAGGGCAGGACTGTCAAAACAGGGCAGAACTTACACAGTAATGTAGGTTAATTGGCTTGGTAAATGTAAAAATTGTCCCGAGTTGGTATAGGATAGTGTTAATGTGCGGGGATCACTGGTCAGCGCAGACCCGGTGGGCCAAAAGGGCCTGTTTCTGTGCTGTATTTCTAAATTAAACTAAACTAAACTAGACAAGGCGGGCCAAAAGCACTGTTTCTATAGTACATTGGTATATGACTCTATGAACTCTGTGTCATCTCCTTAATTAAACAGTGATAATCCATTGCCTGTGCATGGAGCTACTGAGGTCCAGGCGATTGACAATGCAAGACAGCAGGAGGGGCTATATCAGAACTCAAACCACACTCCCCCCAATAATCACCATTTTAAAGGCTGTCGCTTCAGCATAGATATAAACTTCTTTGATGCACAGATTAAACAGTTGAGACTGTTTTAATGTTTTGGTGCGACTTTGTGCAGGTTGAAAGACTTGCATTTCTTTTGGAGATGTTTTGAACACAAATTAAGTGCGCCCAAGAGCTGATAGCAATCAAAATACCATAGGAAGGTACTGGTAGTAAGCTTGTTGACAAGGCAGTAGATGCAAGTATATTCACAGCCTTTCTAGATCAAGAAATAGATAAGGGTTTGGGGGGGGGGGGGGGATGTAGCGAAGGGAGGTGGAGGAGATAGCTGTCACTGCTTTGAAGTGGTAACTGTAGAACAGATGTTATTAATTTGTACAAGAAAGCAAGTGAGGCCTTCGGATGGAAGGGGCATTATACGGGCATGCCATGGGCATCAAGATGGTAGGTGTTGATTGGGTGTTTTGATTGTCCCTGAATGGATCAAAGGGTGAGATATGTGAGTATTGAGACATCCGATACACTGTGAAAGAAACATGTTGCACTGGGAAACCGGAGATATAGGGGACGTGCAGCTTTTCTCCACACATGCTGGTTCCATAAAGTCAGACATGTTTACCACAAGATTAGAGCAGTCTGAGGTGAAATATGGTTCAGGGCATAAACCACAGTCTGAGTAGGGAAGTGGTGAGACCAGAGTTGGAAACGAGGCGAAGAGAAATGAGTGTGATTGTTTTTGGGGGCAACAGTCCAAACTTTCTTGTAACATTTCCCACAGTTTTTTCTGAGGTTGCAGAGCAAGTCCCATTGCACAGATAGATGTAAGGTCCAGTGAAATTAATTGCCACAAGTACAGACAGTGGAATTCTTACTTGGTTTGCAATAGATTGCAATAGACATTTAAAATAATTATAGAATCATTTTAGTTTAGGTTAGTTTAGAGATACAGTGCAGAAACAGGCCCTTCGGCCCACCAAGTCTGGACCGACCAACCATCCCCGCACATAAACACTATCCTACACACGCTAGGGACAATTTACATTCATACCAAGTCAATTAACCTACAAACCTGTACGTCTTTGGAGTGTGGGAGGAAACCGGAGATCTCGGAGAAAACCCACACGGTCACGGGGAGAACGTACAAACTCCGTACAGACGGCGCCCGTAGTCAGGATCGAACCTGAGTCTCCGGCGCTGCATTCGCTGTAAGGCAGCAACTCTACCGCTGCGCCACCCTGCCGCCCTGCAATTTTATTGCATCAAATTATAAATGATGGTTCGGGACTAAATCTTAAGAGCAAAAGGATGTAGGAGCACAAGAACATAGATTCCTGAAAGTGGTATTGCAGGTATGTAGGGCAGTGAAGAAAACTTTCGGTGCATTGGCTTTAATCAGCCAGGGAATTCAGTATCAAAGTTGGGACGTTATATTCATAGAGTCCTTTAGACTGATTTGCCCATGCCTGCCAAGATGCCCCATCTAAGCTAGTCCTATTTGGTCCATAACCCTCTAAATCTTTCCTGTCCATGTACCTGTCCAAGTTTCTTTTAATTGTTTCTCTTGTACCTGCCTCAACTACTTCCTCCGGCAGCTCGTTCCATATACCCACCACCATCTGAGCAAAAAAGTTGCCCCTCAGGTTCCTATTAAATCTTTCCCCCTCACCTTTCTCCCTCACCTTAAACCTCTGTTCTCTGGTTTTTGATTCCCCTACAATTAGATACGTAGAAAATAGGTGCAGGAGGAGGCCATTAAGCCCTTCGAGCCAGCACTGCCATTCATTGTGATCATGGCTGATCATCCACAATCAGTAACCCATGCCTGCCTTCTCCCCATATCCCTTGATTCTGCTAGACCCTAGAGCTCTATCTAGCATTCCCCTACATTCACAGATTGCACATTGTATAGTTGACCATGCTTGGGAACATTGTGTTCAGTAACAGTCCTGTGAATGCAATACACGTACATAATATATAATAAACAACAACAAAAAGAATGACCATAATTCTAGTGCAAAATAAACTGTACTTAGTGCAACCAAAGGCAGTCCATAAAAGTTCATAGCTGAGGTTAGAGTTGTATGGAGACACAGCATCTCTGGGGAGAAGGAATGGGTGACGTTTAGGGTCGAGACCCTTCTTCAGACTGATGTCAGGGGAGTGGGCGGGTCAGAGATAGAATGTAGTCAGAGACAGTAAGACTGGTGGGAAAACTGGGAAGGGGGAGAGGGAAGGGGATGGAGAGAGAGGAAAACAAGGGCTATTTGAAGTTAGAGAAGTCAACATTCAATGTTAGAGTTGTATAGTGTTCAAGAGCCTTATGTGAGTAAAATCATCTGAAAAACCGACTGTTGCATTTTCTACATTGCAACTGTCCGTGTGGAGTTTGCACGTTCTCCCTGTGTCACCAATTCATTTTCTTCTGAGATGTTGCCTGACCCGCTGAATTATTCCAGCATTTGTCTATTTGACAGAGTTTATATATAACAATGTTAACCAACTCCAGTGCTTACCTGGGTCTCACCTAAACCTAAATGCTGGACATGTATTGAATATAAACAGAATAATTTGGATAGAATGATGGAAATGTGGAATAGAAGTGCATTTGACAGTGATTATATACAACAATGTTGACTAACTCCAGTGGTTACCTGTGGCTTGCCTTAACCTAAATGTATTAAATAATGAAGAAGGGTCTCGACCCGAAACGTCACCCATTCCTTCTCTCTCTCGAGATGCTGCCTGACCTGCTGAGTTACTCCAGCATTCTGTGTATTAAATATAAACATGTATTGAATATAAACAGAATAATTTGGTTCGAATAATGGAAATGTGGAAGAGAAGTGCATTTGACTGTTTGACAGAGTTTATATATAACAATGTTAAGCAACTCTAGTGCTTACCTGCGGCTCATTTAAACCTAAATGATGCACATGTAATGAATATTATCAGAATAATGATGGAAATATGGAATAGAAGTGCATTTGACTGTTTGACAGAGTTTATATAACAATGATGACCAACTCCAGTGCTTACTTGGGGGTTACCTAAAACTAAATGCTGGACGTGTATTGTATATAAACAGAATAATTTGGTTAGAATGATGGAAATGTGGAAGAGAAGTGAATTTGACAATGTTTATATATAACAATGTTAACCAACTCCAGTGCTTACCTGGGGCTCACCTTAACCTAAATGCTGGACATGTATTGAATATAATCAGAATAATTTGGCTCGAATGATGGAAATGTGGAATAGAAGTGCATTTGACTGTTTGACAGAGTTTATATTACAAAATGTTAACCAACTCCAGTGCTTACCTGGGGCTCACCAAAACCTAAATACTGGACATGTATTGAATATTATCAGAATAATGATGGAAATATGAAATAGAAGTGCAATTGACTGTTTGACAGAATTTATATATGAGAATGTTAACCAACTCCAGTGCTTACCTGGGGCTCACCAAAACCTAAATGCTGGACATGTATTGAATATTATCAGAATAATGATGGAAATATGAAATAGAAGTGCAATTGACTGTTTGACAGAATTTATATATGAGAATGTTAACCAACTCCAGTGCTTACCTGGGGCTCACCTAAACCTAAATGCTGGACATGTATTGAATATAAACAGAATAATTTGGATAGAATGATGGAAATGTGGAAGAGAAGTGCATTTGACTGTTTGACAGAGTTTATATACAAAATATTAACCAGCTCCAGTGCTTATCTGGGGCCACCTTAACCTAAATGCTGGACATGTATTGAATATAATCGGAATAATGATGGAAATATGGAATAGAAGTGTATTTGACTGTTTGACAGAGTGTATATTACAACAATGTTAACCAACTCCAGTGCTTACCTGGGGCTCACCTAAAACTAAATGCTGGACATGTATTGAATATAAACAGAATAATTTGGTTAGAATGATGGAAATGTGGAAGAGAAGTGAATTTGACAATGTTTATATATAACAATGTTAATCAACTCCGGTGCTTACCTGGGGCTCACCTAAACCTAAATGTTGGACATGAATTGAATATAATCAGATTATTTGGCTAGAATGATGGAAATGTGGAATAGAAGTGCATTTGACAGTGATTATATACAACAATGTTGACTAACTCCAGTGGTTACCTGTGGCTTGCCTGAACCTAAATGCTGGACATGTATTGAATATAATCAGAATAACTTGGCTAGAATGATGGAAATGTGGAAGAGAAGTGCATTTGACTGTTTGACAGAGTTTATATACAAAATGTTAACCAACTCCAGTGCTTATCTGGGGCCCACCTTAACCTAAATGCTGGACATGTATTGAATATAATCGGAATAATGATGGAAATATGGAATAGACAGAGTGTATATTACAACAATGTTAACCAACTCCAGTGCTTACCTGGGGCTCACCTAAACCTAAATGCTGGACATGTATTGAATATAATCAGATTTATTTAGCTAGAATAATGGAAATGTGGAAGAGAAGTGCATTTGACTGTTTGACTAAGTGTATATTATAACAATGTTAACCAACTCCAGTGCTTACCTGGGGGTTACCTAAACCTAAATGCTGGACATGTATTGAATATAAACAGAATAATTTGGATAGAATGATGGAAACGTGGAAGAGAAGTGCATTTGGTTGTTTGACAGAGTTTATATACAAAATGTTAACCAAATGCTTATCTGGGGCCCACCTTAACCTAAATGCTGGGGCCCACCTTAACCTAACCCTCATGTATTGAATATAAACAGAATAATTTGGTTAGAATGATGGAAATGTGGAAGAGAAGTGCATTTGACAATGTTTATATATAACAATGTTAACCAACTCCAGTGCTTACCTGGGGCTCACCTAAATCTAAATGCTGGGACATGTATTGAATATAAACAGAATAATTTGGTTATAATGATGGAAATGTGGAAGAGAAGTGCATTTGACAGTGATTATATAACAATGTTGCCCAAGTGCAGTGCCAGTGCTCGCCTGGGCTGGGGCTCACCTCGTCGCTGGGGCCGAGGGCGAGGCCTTGGCGACGGTAACCATGGACACGGCGCCGGCTGTTGCCGGGGTAACGGGGCCTACAACGCCCGGGCAGCCCGAGCCTGAGCGCCGCCGCCGCCGCCGCCGCCGCCATGCAGGCCGACTACCTGCAGCAGCAGATGGACTTGGTGTCGAGCCAGGGGCTGGTGTTGAGCCCCGAGCACAAGGCCGCACTGCAGGTGTCGCTGGAGCTGCTCCGCCGCAACTACAAGTTCAGCCATGTCTACTTCTGGGGCCGCCTGCTGGGCCTGAGCGCCGACTACTTCATCGTGCAGGGCGTGGGCCCCAACGAGCTGATGGAGAGGAAGAGTCTGTACAGGTGAGGGGAGAGGGGGGAGTGAGGGAGAGTCTGCACAGGTGAGGGGAGGCTGCACAGGTGAGGGGAGTGGGGTAGAGTCTGTACAGGTGAGGGGAGAGAGAAGGGTAGAGTCTGCACAGGTGAGGGGAGTGAGGGAGAGTCTGTACAGGGGAGGGAGAGGGGTAGAGTCTGTACAGGGGAGGGGAGAGGGGTAGAGTCTGTACAGGGGAGGGGAGAGGGGTAGAGTCTGTACAGGGGAGGGGAGAGGGGTAGAGTCTGTACAGGTGAGGGGAGAGGGGTAGAGTCTACAGGTGAGGGGAGAGGAGTAGAGTCTACAGGTGAGGGGAGAGGGGTAGAGTCTGTCCAGGTGAGGGGAGAGGGGTAGAGTCTGTACAGGGGAGGGGAGAGGGGTAGAGTCTGTACAGGGGAGGGGAGAGGGGTAGAGTCTGTACAGGGGAGGGGAGAGGGGTAGAGTCTGTACAGGGGAGGGGAGAGGGGTAGAGTCTGTACAGGTGAGGGGAGAGGGGTAGAGTCTGTACAGGTGAGGGGAGAGGAGTAGAGTCTACAGGTGAGGGGAGAGGGGTAGAGTCTGTACAGGTGAGGGGAGAGGGGTAGAGTCTGTACAGGTGAGGGGAGAGGGGTAGAGTCTGCACAGGTGAGGGGAGAGGGGTAGAGCCGGTACAGGTGAGGGGAGAGGTGTGGAGTCTGCACAGATGAGGGGAGTGAGGCAGAGTCTGTACAGGTGAGGGGAGGCTGCACAGGTGAGGGTAGTGAGGGAGAGTCTGTACAGGTGAGGGGAGAGGGGTAGAGTCTGTACAGGTGAGGAGGAGAGAGAGAGTTAGGAGGGTAGAGTCTGCACAGGCGAGGGAGAGAGGAGGGGGAGATGGATAGAGTCTGCAGGTGAGGGGGAGAGAGAGGGGGAGGAGGGGTAGAGTCTGTACAGGTGAGGGGGAGGAGGGGTAGAGTCTGTACAGGTGAGGGAGAGGAGGGGGAGTCTGTACAGGTGAGGGGGAGAGAAGGGGAGGAGGGGTAGAGTCTGTAGGTGAGATGAGGGGCGGGGAAGGGTAGAGTCTGCAAGTGAGGGAGAGAGGAGGGGGAGAGGGGAGGAAAAAGAGAAGGATGGGAATGAAAGGAGAGGGAAGGAGGGGGTGCGGGGCTGGATGAGCTGAGGGAGAGGGTCTGTACAGGTGAGGGGGAGGGGGGAGAGGGAGGGGGGAGGGAAAGAGAGAGAGAGAGGGAAAGAGAGGGGGCGAGGAAGAGGGAGAGAGAGAGGGGGGAGGGGACAGGGGGGGTGGGAAAGGGAGAGAGGGAGGAGAGAGAAAAAGAGAGGGGATGGAGGAGGGGAAAGGGGGTGTAGAGCTTCAGGCTGGATAAGCTGAGGGAGAGGGTCTGTACAGATGAGGGGAGAGAGGGAGGGGAGAGAGGGAGGGGGAGAGGGAGGGGGAGAGGGGGGGGAGAGGGGGGTGAGAGGGGGAGCAGGAGAGAGAGAGAGGGAGAGCGGAGAAAGGGAAGGAGGGGGGGGGGGGGAAGGAGTGGGTGCAGGGCTTCGGGCTGGATGAGCTGAGGGCAAGGAAGAGCCTATACAGGTGAGGGAGAGAGGTAGGAGGGGGTGGGGAGAGGGGATGGATGGAGTGATGGAGAAGGAGAGGAGGGGTGGGGAGAGGGAGAGGGAGGAGGAGGGGGTGTAGGGTGTATAGCTGAACAAACTAACGGGCAGGAATAACCTGTTCAGGTGAGGAAGAGGGAAGGGAGGGAGAGAGAGGTGGTGAGCGGGGAGGGAGGGAGAAGTGGTGATGAGAGAGGGAGGTGGGAAGATGAGAGGAGAAGGAGGAGGAGGGGAGGGGGGAAAATGTGGGTGCAGGGCTTCAGGCTGGATGAAACTCGCCTAACGGAGGTTGCTCGGCAACCCGCCTCCCGGCCTGGGCGGTCGCCATTAGTGGAGCGGGGGCACGTGGCCGCTGGCTGGGTGAGGTCACGTGGGGTGCTGGGCGGTGACGTCACCTTGTCCCGTATATGGGAGTGAGATAGTTGGCAACCCAAGGTACAGGTGACGGAGAAGGGGAGGAGGCGGTGGTGGCGAAAATGAAGGAGAGGCTGAGGGGGTGGGAGGATGAGATGGCAAGGGGTGGGTGGGTGGGTGGGTGGGTGGGTGTGCAGAGTGTGGGGCTGGAGAGCTGTGGTGCGGGGAGAGCCTGTGCAGGTTGGAGGAGGGAAGGGGTGAGAGGTGACAGGATGAAGAAGAGGGGGGTTGTGAGGTTGGAAGAGGACGGAGGGAGAGAAGGGAGGTGGGGGGAAAGGAGACGGAGGAGAGAGAGTTGGGTTGGGAGAGGAGGGATGTTGGGGGAAGAGAGAGAGAGGGAAGAAGAGGGTTGGGGAGGTAAGGGTGGGGGGGATGAAAGGGGAGTTGAGACGTAAAGGTGGGGGAGAATGGGAGAGGGAGAAGCGGTTACAGGGTATGGTTCTGGACGGGCTGAGGAACAGGAAGGGGTGTGGTGGGGGGAGGGGGTTAGGGGAGCAGTGGGGCAATGGAAGAGGATGTGGTGGGTGGTGGTGAGGAAGCGGGAGAAGGTCGAGGAGAGGGGAGTGGTGATGAGATTTGGGGGAGGAGTGGGTTTCGGTGAGGGATTTGTCGTGAGTAAGAGGTTGGGGAGTGGGTGGTCAAGAGAGAAGGGGTTGCACTGTGGGAGGGGGAGTAGTGAGGGCAGGTGAAGGGCGTGGGTATTGAGGGATTGGCGTCAGGGTGGTGAGGGAGAGGGGGGTGATGTGGCTGGTGGGGTGGTGGATGTAATGGGGGATGGGGTGGTAAGGGAGGGAGGGTGGGATGGTGGGGTGGTAGTGAAGGTGAGGAGGGGGATAGGGCAGCACTGTGCTTCAAAGCAGACAACTCGGGTTTGGGGTAGGGGATGGAAGGCTGCAGACAACAATATGGACCATTGAACAAGACCATATGACATAGGAGCGAGCAGAATTAGGCCATTTGGCCCATCAAGTCTTCTCTGACTTGGGTCTCGACCCGAAACGTCACCCATTCCTTCTCCCCCGAGATACTGCCTGACCTGCTGAGGTACTCCAGCATTTTGTGAATAATGGCCTCCACAGCCATCTGTATCAATGAATTCCACCAAAGATAGAACAAAATGTTGGAGTGATTCAGCGGGGCAGAAAAGGAATAGGTGACGTTTCGGGTCTGAAGAAGGGACTCGACCCGAAACGTCACCTATTCCTTTTCTCCAGAGATACTGCCTAACCCGATGAGTTACTCCAGCATTTTGTGTCCATCTTCAGTGCATACCAGCATCTGCAGTTCCTTCCTTCACAATGAATTCCACAGATTCACCACCCTCCGGCAATGAGGAAATTCATCGTCCTTTCCATTTTGAAGGTACATCCTTCTATTCTGAGGCTGTGCCCTCTGGTTCTAGGCTCTCCACTTACTGGAAGCATCCTTTCCACGTCCACTCTACCTCGGGAAAGGGTGAGGGAGACCTAACTTAGCAGCATTGATCATTGTACTCGAGAAGTGACAGCTGGAAACAGTGATAGTGATGATTAAATTTGGTAACCAGCCTGGAGATGGCAGCAGTGATCCTTTAACCAGTTAACCTGTGAGGTGGGGGCTGGAGGCAGCAATGTGAAGGTGGTGAGGGCTGGAGATAACACAATATCACCATTGAACCAGGTAACTGCGTGATTGCGGATTGGGAAAGGAGACTAGAGATAGCAATTCTCATTGTTTAACCAGGAAACCGGGTGAAATGGGGTTGGACGCAGCAACACTGACCATTAAACCAGATAGACACAAAAAGCTGGAGTAACTCAGGCAGCATCTCCGGAGAAGAGGAATAGGTGACGTTGTGGGTTGAGACCCTTCTTCAGACTGAGAGTCACAGGGTTTCCTTTTCCCCTGTCTCTCAGTCTGAAGAAGGGTCCCGACCCGAAATGTCACCTTTTCCTTTTCTCCAGAGATGCTGCCTGACCCGCTGAGTTGCTGCAGCTTTTTGTGTCTATCTTCAGTTTAAACCAGCATCTGCAGTTCCTTTTTTTAAAATAATTTATTTGAAAAAGGGACAATGTACATTAATTGACATTGAAACAAACGTAAATGTACTCGAGTGAGCCGAGAGGCCAGTTTTCATCAACAGTCCCTTAGCCTGATGTTATTAGGCATCCTAGAAAAGAAATACAATACAATATGTACAATAGTTAAAAACATAGTACATTACCATACAAAGCAATACAGTTAATTACAGTCAATAAAGTTCCTTCCTACATACCCCAGCCTTCCAGTCTGACGATGGGTTGCGACCCAAAAAGTCACCTATCTATGTTCTCCAGAGATGCTGCCTGACCTGCTGAACTACTTCAGTGTCCTCAAAGGAGGACCTTGTGTCCTCAGTCCTCCAAGTTGGGATCTAGACCCAGGGCTAATAATCCTGTCCTAGAGTCACACAGCATGGAAACAGGCCCTTTGGCCCTACTCATCCATGCTGACCAAGATGCCCCATTAAGTGTCCCATTGCCTGCATTTGGTCCATATCCATCTAGACCTTTTTCATACATGTACCTGTCCAAATGTCTTTTGAATGCTGTTATAGTACTACCTTAACAAGTTCCTCTGGCAGCTCATCCATATACCCACCACTCTCTGTGTGAAAATGTTGCCCCTCAGATTCCACGCAAATCTTTCCCCTACCTCCTTAAACCTATGCCTTTTGGTTCTTGATTCCCCAACCTTCGGGTGAAAATTTTAAAACATTTATTTATTATTTTTTAATTTAGAGATACAGCGCGGAAACAGGCCCTTCGGCCCACCGGGTCCGCGCCGTCCAGCGATTCCCGCACATTAACACTATCCTACACACACTAGGGACAATTTTTTTTTTTAAACATTTTTTTTAAAATTAACCCAGCCAATTAACCTACATACCTGTACGTCTTTGGAGTGTGGGAGGAAACCGAAGATCTCGGAGAAAACCCACGCAGGTCACGGGGAGAACGTACAAACACCGTACAGACAGCGCCCGTAGTCAGGATCGAACCTGAGTCTCCGGTGCTGCATTCGCTGTAAGGCAGCAACTCTACCGCTGCTCCACCGTGCCGCCTTGTTTCACCCTGTCTATCCCCCTCATGATTTTATACACCTCTATAAGATCACCCCTCGGCCCCCTGCTCTCCAAGGAATGAAGTCCCAGCCTGCCCAACCTCTCTCCCTAGCTCAGGCCCACAAGTCCTGGCAACATCCTCATAAATCTTCTCTGCATTCTTTCCAGCTGAACAGCATCCTTCCTGCAGCAGGGTGGGAGAAGCTGAACGCAATACTCCAAGTGCGGCATCAGCAACATCTTGTCAAAATTGAAACAAAATAAGTAGTGGAAAGAAGACAGTGCCCTCCATAATGTTTGGGACAAGGACCCATTATTTATTTATTTGCCTCTGTACTCCACAATTTGAGATTTGTAATAGAAAAAAATCGCATGTGGTGAAAGTGCACATTGTCAGATTTTAATAAAGGCCATTTTTATACAATTTAGTTTCACCATGTAGAAATTACAGCAGTGTTTATACATAGTCCCCCCATTTCAGGGCACCATATGTTTGGGACACTGCAATGTAATGGAAATGAAAGTAGTCATGTTTAGTATTTTGTTGCATATCCTTTGCATGCAATGACTGCTTGAAGTCTGCGATTCATGGACATCACCAGTTGCTGGGTGTCTTCTCTGGTGATGCTCTGCCAGGCCTGTATTGCAGCCATCTTTAGCTTAAGCTTGTTTTGGCGGCTAGTCCCCTTCAATTTTCTCTTCAGCATATAAAAGGCATGCTCAATTGGGTTCAGATCGGGTGATTGACTTGGCCACTCAAGAATTGACCATTTTTTACCTTTGAAAAACTCCTTTGTTGCCTCAGCAGTATGTTTGGAATCATTGTCTTGCTGTAGAATAAACCGCCGGCCAATGAATTTTGAGGCATTTGTTTGAACTTGAGCAGATAGGATGTGTCTATACACTTCAGAATTCATTATGCTACTACCATCAACAGTTGTATCATCAATGAAGATAAGTGAGCCAATACCTTCAGCAGCCATACATGCCAGGCCATAACACCCCCACCACCGTGTTTCACAGATGAGGTGGTATACATTGGATCTTGGGCAGTTCCTTCTCTCCTCCATACTTTGCTCTTGCCATCACTCTGATGTAAGTTAATCTTCATCTCATCTGTCTACAAGACCTTTTTCCAGAACTGTGGTTGCTCTTTTAAGTGCTTCTTGGCAAACTGTAACCCGGCCATCCTATTTTTGTGGCTAACCAGTAGTTTGCATCTTGTAGTATAGACTCTGTATTTCTGTTCATGAAGTCTTCTGCGGACAGTGGTCATTGACAAATCCACACCTGACTCCTGAAGAGTGTTTCTGATCTGTCGGAGAGGTGTTTGGGGATTTTTCTTTCTTTCTTATAGAGAGAATTCTTCTGTCATCAGCTGTGGAGGTCTTCCTTGGCCTGCCAGTCCCTTTGCTATTAGTAAGCTCACCAGTGCTCTCTTTCTTCTTAATGATGTTCCAAACAGTTGATTTTGGTAAGCCTAAGGTTTGGCTGATGTCTCTAACAGTTTTATTCTTGTTTCTCAATCTCAATCATAATGGCTTCTTTGACTTTCATTGGCACAACTTTGGTCCTCATGTTGATAAACAGCAATAAAAGTTTCCAAAGGTGATGGAAAGACTGAAGGAAAGACTAGGTACTGGGAGCTCTTTTATACCTGCATTAAGGAGGCATTTAAACACCTGAGCAATTACAAATGCCTGTGAAGCCATGTGTCCCAAACATTATGGTGCCCTGAAATGGGGGGACTATGTATAAAACACAGCTGTAATTTCTACATGGTGAAACCAAAATGTGTAAAAATACCCTTTAATAAAATCTGACAATGTGCACTTTAACCACATGTGATTTTTTTTAAATTGCAAATCTCAAATTGTGGAGTACAGAGGCAAATAAATAAATGATGGGTCTTTGTCCCAAACATTATGGAGGGCACTGTAATCAGTTTAGTTTCATTTAGTCTAGAGGTACAAATTTTTAATTGTGGAGTACAGAGGCAAATAAATAAATAATGGGTCCTTGTCCCTAACATTATGGAAGGCACTGTAGCATAGGAATCGACAGTCATGGTTATTTTCTCTGCCATTTTCTCCGCAATATGAGGATGACCTTCAAAAGTGAGGCTCGTGACTGCCAGTGGTGATAGTTGTTAGAAAGGCACTAACAGCAAGACAATAAAACAAATTCAATTATTTTTAGAATGTATGGACAGATTGAAAACCAGGAAAGCCATCTGGAGTCACAACAGTGTTTGGAGAATTTTAGCTGTCCAAAAATAAAATAACATAAATTTGTGGTGGTTATGCTGAAAGAAAATTATGGAACCATTGGAAGTCCTGCTAGAAGCAGCATGGAAGAGTTTTACTGCTCTTCTGAACAACACTATGGTACCGGAAGTGAATACGTAGTAGGTGGGAGGTATGTTTTTTATGGTAAACAGTTTAAGCAATCTTCCCATTGTTCCAACTAACTGTAGGGTTATGGGGGATTGTCAACATCAGCGTTAAACCAAGCAGCCAGAGGAACTCAACCACATTAGCCCAAGACCAAAAGGACACAAAGTGGTGGAGTAACTCAGTAGGTGAGGCAGTGTCTCTGAAGAACATGGATAGGTGACGTTTCAGGTTGGGAACCTTCAGACTCAACCTAAGACCACATTACTTAGAGTAAAAGTAGTTGAGGCAGGTGCAACAACAACATTTAAAAGACATTTGGACAGTTACATGGATTGGAAAGGTTTAAAGGGATATGGGCCAAATGCAGGCGAAT
This sequence comes from Rhinoraja longicauda, assembly GCF_053455715.1. Taxonomy (NCBI): domain Eukaryota; kingdom Metazoa; phylum Chordata; class Chondrichthyes; order Rajiformes; family Arhynchobatidae; genus Rhinoraja; species Rhinoraja longicauda. Next base: position 6,141,885 of record NC_135957.1, read on the forward strand.
GGGACGAGCTTAGATAGAGCATCTTGGTCGGCATGGACGAGTTGGAACAAAGGGCTGTTTGACTCGATGACAAAAAAAAGCACTGCCCATAAGTATGGGTCCAATCTGCTCAATCTTTGAATAATTCCTTCATTCCCAAGAAGAATCCTTTTACCAGTGTACAATAGAGACCACATGGACTGGTTGCATCACAGCATGGTTCGGCAACTCCACCACCCAGGAATGAAAAAGATTGCGAAAAAGTGGTGGTCACTGCCCAGTCCATCACGGGTACTGACCTCCCCACCATTGAAAGGATCTACAGGAGTCTTGAATCTGGAGGTCACGGTTTTCAGACTACTGTACCACCTTCTCAATGGCAGGAGTAAAATGGGAGAATGGCCAGGATGGTGTGGGTCTTTGATGATGCTGGCTGTGTTTTTGAGGCAGCGCCTCCTGGGGATACCTTCGATAAGTGAGGAGTTCAGTGCCTGTGATGGACCAGACAATGTCACACTTCTTTCCTCCCTGTAACATGACTGTTAATTCTACATTGACTCTCCCCTTCTCCTATAACTTACCGCCTATTTGACACAGCGCCTACTCGTTCGTGGATTCTGCCTTAATGCCTTTGACCATTTCCCAATTACCTCGCGATCCTCAACTTCTAACCTTGCTGGACCTGAAAACATCACCATAGTTTTGACTGGAGAAAGCAAAATTAAATGTTTTTTTGCTGCACTGTCTCAAAATAATTCATACTGTTCTCTGGGGTGATGTTCTCATTCATAATGTCATCTGTAATTGTAAAATTATAGTCTCAAATAATATTGCCTATGTTCTTTTGGTGTGTTTCCAATTTTTTAGGATTATTGAGTACAATTACTTTTGGTTATTGTTTTAAGCATTTTACTGTAGCTTATCTCGATTCTAATCTTATCCACATTATACAGATGACACAGTTGACTGATCCGAGCTGTTCGCTATTTTTCGGGTTCAGCGCATGTGTCTTGTAAACTATAAATGGGAAGAAAGAGGTTAGACAGTCAGAACGTTATTTTCCCAGGGTGGAAAGTTCGAAGACTCAAGGGCCTAGGTTTAGGGTGAGAGGGATGAAGTTTTAAATGTGGGGAAAGGTTTCTTTACATAGAGTGTGTTGGGTGGCTGGACCATGCAGCCAAAGGTTTAGTTTAGTATAGTTTATTATTGTCACATGTACTGAGGTACAGTGAAAAACTTTTTCTTGCATGCTATCCAGACAAAGAAAAGACACAGTGCACAGATAAAGGGTAGAATATTTATTGCAAGAAAAAGTTCGACTAAAGGTAGTTCGACTAAAGTTCGACTAAAGGCGTTCCGCAGAGACTGTTCCCTCCGTAACTCCCTGGTCCACTCCATCCCCGGGCACTTTCCTCTGCAACCGCAGGAGATGCAACACCTGTCCCTTTACCTCCCCCCTCAACTCCATCCAAGGACCCAAACAGTCTTTCCAGGTGAGACAGAGGTTCACCTGCACCTCCTCCAACCTTATCTATTGTATCTGCTGCTCTAGATGTCAACTTCTTTACATCGGCGAAACCAAACGAAGACTCGGCGATCGTTTCGCTCAACACCTTCGCTCAGGCCGCCTTAATCAACCTGATCTCCCGGTGGCTGAGCACTTCAACTCCCCCTCCCACTCCCAGTCTGACCTTTCTGTCATGGGCCTCCTCCAGTGCCATAGTGAGGCCCACCGGAAATTGGAGGAACAGCACCTCATATTTTGCTTGGGCAGCTTGCAGCCCAGCGGTATGAACATTGACTTCTCCAACTTTAGATAGTTCCTCTGTCCCTCTCTTCCCCTCCCGCTTCCCAGTTCTCCCTCTATCTCCCTGTCTCCACCTATATCCTTCCTTTGTCCTGCCCCCCTGAAATTAGTCTCGACCCGAAACGTCACCCATTCCTTCTCTCCTGAGATGCTGCCTGACCTGGTGAGTTACTCCAGCATTTTGTGAAATAAATACCTTCGAAAGGTAGTTCAAAGGTCTCCAATGAGGTGGATGGGAGGTCAAGTCCGCACTCCAGCTGATGAGAGGACCGTCCAGTTGCCTGATAACAACTGGGAAGAAACATCCTGAATCTGGAGATGGGGGCAGTTACCATCATGACATTTAAGGTTTTATAGATCGATACATGCATATGGAGCGAACAGAAGGATGGGGATTATGTGCAGGCGGGGGAGATTAGTTTAATTTAGTACCATGTACCAAGATTAGTTTAACTTGGACATTGTGGGCCGAAGGGCCTGGTCCCGTGCTGTACTGTTCGATTTTCAATATGTTCATGCACTGATTTGGTTTGGTGACTTCAATATTGAGGCTGAATTGCACAAGAATTAACGCAAAATATTTAGATAATTCCAGCCATACTGAATTATTAATCCTTCCGCGGCAAAATACATAGAGCAGGAGAACTACACAGCACAGAAACACCGACATTGGTTCAACCTGTCTATGCCGTTCAAGGCAGCATGGATCACCTGCTTGCAGAGGAGATTACCATTTTCAGCGTGAACATTGTGGGCTGAACGGCCTGTTCCTGTACTGTTTTATGTTCTATGTAAATTTCCAATCAGTGGTATTTGGACTTTCCAGGGCAAAATTTCAAGCAGGTGAGGTTCAGGTTAAGAGATAAATTTCATTTAATTTATAAATTATAGTATTAAGTATAACTTATATTTCCAGGAGATGATGGATTGCTACATAGGGACATGCAATGGTAACGCAGAATTTTGGGTATCCTGATATTTGTACTTGGTCTCGTTTCACTTAAGTAAAAACAGGTGAAAATATCTTTAATGGAATTCTCTTGGTGAGAACAGCTAACTACAACGGTGGTCAGAGCGACATTGCTGTTAGGGCAGCACAGAGGCGCAACTAGTAGAGTCACTGCCTCACAACGCCAGAGAAGTGGGTTCGATCCTGAACCCGGGTGCTGCCTGGGTGTGGAGTTTGCACGTTCTCCCTGTGACCGAGTGCGTTTCCACCAGGTGCTCCAGTTTCCTCCCACATCCCGAAGGGATGCAGGTTAATTGGCCCTCTACAAATTGCGAGTTTGTGGGTTAATTGGCCCCTCCGCAAATTGCTCCCTAGTGTGTAGGGAGTGGATGGGAAAGTGGAAAACCACGGAACTGATCGCTGGTCAGCGTGGATTCAGTGGGCCGAAGATCCAAATTAAACTATTAACCCTGCCTCCATTTTAAAAAAAATGAAGGAGACATGTGTTGACTGTTTTTTTTTGTGTTTTTTTTTTACAGTTTTAACTGTATGGAATGGAAGCTGCTCCCCCCAGCAACAGATGAAATGATAGCCAGATCCACGCAGGTGAAAGGTCGCTTCATGGGCGACCCATCTCACGAATACGAGAAGGCCTTGGTGAAGAAGGAGAATGAAGAGCAGGTCACTCAGGACACAGAAGTGAGATTTCGGATCAGAAGCAATAATATTTATGATTGACGGGTTTTTTTTCGGCAGACAAATAAAGAGCGTTGAGGATACGGGTGTCAGAGGGACTCTGGGCTTAACTTGGGATAAGTGCTAGGGCCAGGCACCAAGGAGCAGATAAAGACTGCACAAATACTGTGCAGTACCACCGGAAAAATCAAATACTAAAGGGCATGGCTTTAAGGTGAATGGGACAACGTTTAAAGGAGATGTGCGGGGATAGATTTAATACACAGAGGATGGTGGGTGCCGGGAACGGTGGTGGAGATAGATATGATAGTGGTAGTTAAGAGAATTTTGGATAAGCACATGCATGTGCAGGGAATGGAGAGATATGGATCACGTGGAAGCAAATGAAAGATGGTCATGGTATTATGTAGGAACAAGGAACTGCAGATGCTGGTTTAGGCAAAAAGACACAAGGTGCAGGAGTAATTCAGCGGGTCAGGCAGCGCCTCCAGAGAAAATGGATAGGTGACTCTAAACTTTAGAGATACAGTGCAGAAGCAGGCCCTTCGGCCCACCGGGTCCACACCAACCGTACTCTTGCACTATCCTACACACTAGGGACAATTTACAAAGCCAATGAACCTACAAACCTGTACGTCATTGGAGTGTGCGGGGAAACTGGAGCACCCGTAGGAAACGCACGCGGTCACAGGAAGAACGTGCAGACTCCGTACAGACAACACCCATAGTCAGGATCGAACCGGGGTCTCTGGCGCTGCAAGGCAGCAGCTCTACTGTGCCGCCCCTGTGACATTTCGGGTCAGGACCCTCCGTCAGACGGAGCCTTAGTATTATGTTTGGCACAGACATTGTGGGCCGAAGGGCCTGCTCCATGTTCCATTTTATTGTGAGAGGGATCGCTAGTGCGAGAAATATCACGCTTTTAGATTGGATGAGCACAAAAGAAGCCACAAGAAGATCCTGGATAGGTTTAAGTGCGTTAAATAAGGTCGAGGAGTTGTTGGAGATTATGATGCTGTGACAATAACCAGAGGCCTGGCTCTTTTTAAAACAAATAGCAGCATTGGGTATTAAATATTCCTGGATACCAGATGTTCAGGAAATATAAGAAAGGAGGTAGGCTGGCTCCAATAATTAAGGAGAATACTTCAATGCTGAGAGCGAATATCCTGTAACAATCAAGACAGATCTATATGGTTGGAGTACATAAACAACAGGAATGTGATTAAATCACTGAAAGCAGTGGGGTTTTTTTGTGACCGTCACACGGCACCTCTAAAAAGTTGGTCATTATTTTGTTTTCTGGCAACGTGACCCATTTTAGTTTAGTTTAGCTTAGAGACACAGCGCGGAAACAGGCCCTTTCGGCCCACCGGTTCCACGCCGACCAGCGATCCCCGCACACTAACACTATCCTCCACATACTAGGGACACCAAGCCAATTAACCAACAAACCTGTACGTCTTTGGAGCGTGGGAGAAAACCGGAGCTCCCGGGGAAAACCCACGCAGGTCACGGGGGGAACGCACAAACTCCGTACAGACAGTACCCATAATCAGGCTCAATCCCAGGCCTCTGGCTGCATCACTATACCGCCCTAAGCTTATTAAGCACAACAAAAGCACTGACTGAGAATATTCTCCAGGCTCATCATATTGACGATATGGGCCCTAGCTATGCCTGCTTCTTTGTCGGGTACGTCAAACAATCCCTGTTCCGGATGTACACTGGCCCCATCCCCGAACTCTACCTCCGCTACATCGACGACTGCATTGGGGCTACCTCTTGTACCCATGCAGAACTCACTGACTTCATACACTTCACTTCCAATTTCCATCCTGCCCTTAAATATACCTGGACTATCTCCGACATCTCCCTCCCGTTTAAAAAAATAATCAGTCTGAAGAAGGGTCTCGACCCGAAACGTCACCCATTCCTTCTCTCCTGAGATGCTGCCTGACCTGCTGAGTTACTCCAGCATTTTGTGAATAAATACCTTCGATTTGTACCAGCATCTGCAGTTATTTTCTTACATATTCTCCAGGCTATTCAGTAGTGAAATGGAAATGGAAGACAAATGTGCAGGAAAAGTAGCAGTGGTGAAAAACCATAAGAGTAGATTATTTTTTTATTGAGAGATGCAGCATAGCAACAGGTCCTTTGGCCCACCGAGTCCACGCCAACCACCGATCACCCATTCACACTAGTTCCATGTTATCTCACTTTCTCACCAATGCCTTGTACGCATGATGTCCCAACTTTTGCACTGAATATCCTTCCCAATGAAGGCATGAAGGCAAGTGTGCCAAAGGCAGTCTCCAAGTTCAGTCAAACTCTTCCCCATCTTCTCACAATCAGGAGAACAATGGATTACAAGCTGCCACAGGACGCTGGAGTAGCGGATACAATTACGCCTTTGAAATGACATTTGGGCAGATATATGGATAGGATATGGGCAAATGGGACTAGCCCAGAGGACAGAAGGGCCTGTTTCTATACTGTATAGCTCTGTGATTCTATGACACGAGACTTGGAGGGATGATGTTGACAAATGACTGGTGACTCAGATCAGCACAAATCAGCAAAGACAGATGTGAGGTATGAGCTAAAATACAGCTAATGATTTGAAGCTGTTGAAAATATACCAGTGCGTAGGAAGGAACTGCAGGTGCTGGTTTAGCACCGAAGGTAGACACAAAATGCTGGAGTAACTTAGCGGGACAGGCAGCATCTCTGGAGAGAAACATAGAAAATAGGTGCAGGAGTAGGCCATTCGGCCCTTCGAGCCACACCGCCATTCAATATGATCATGGCAGATCATCCAAAATCAGTACCCCGTTCCTGCCTTCTCCCCACATCCCTTAATTCCGTTAGCCCGAAGAGCTAAATCTAACTCTCTCTTGAAAACATCCAGTGAATTGGCCTCCACTGCCTTATGTGGCAGAGAATTCCACAAAATTCACAACTCTCTGGGTGAAAAAGTAGTTCCTCATCTCAGTCCTAAATGGCCTACCCCTTATTCTTAAACTGTGACCCCTGGTTCTGGACTCCCCCAACATTAGGAAAATGTACCAGCATCTGCAGTTATTTTCTTATACATTAGGAAAAATGTTCCTGCATCTAGCCTGTCCAATCCCTTAAGAATGTTATATGTTTGTATAAAAAATCCCCTCTCATCCTTTTAAATTCCAGTGAATAGGTGCGGAGGGATTCCAGAAGGAATGGGTGACGTTTTGGGTCGAGACCCTTCTTCAGAATGAGAGTCGGGTGAGGTGAAACTGGAGATAGAGTATGGATGGGGTACAAAGAGAATGTAAGGTGTAAGAACGACAGATCAAAAGCAGCCTCCATCTTTTTGTTTCAGATCAAGGTGAAGGAGGAAGAACGTTTAACAGCTACGATTGCACTCATAAACAGAGAAACATCAATCATTCCCAGGGCCGCTTTCATCATGACACCACAAGATGATGTCCATAGGAATAGGAGTTTCGAAGGTAATGTTTCCTTTACGTTGAGGCTTCCCTTCAGGGGAATTAAAAAAACCAACTCCACAACTTAGTGCTGAGTCCCAAATCTTCGCAACACTGTGGGACATCATTTGATTGAAAGCACCACATCACCATTCACCAAAGATCACCGCCATCGGACCAAAAGCCGAAATGCTGACCTACTCAGCAGGCCAGACTCAGTATTCCCAATTGGATCATTTAGATCATAGAAGGATTCAGGATATCTTTATTTGTCATCCAAAAAAACAGGTCTTTCGGACGAGATTTCGTCACCCACAGTCCCACAATAAGAGCAATAAAATAAGCAAATGACACAACCCCAACCAACACAAAACACAAAAAAAAATAAACATCCATCGCAGTGAGTCTCCTCTAGAGGGCAGCACGGTGGCGCAGCGGTAGAGTTGCTGCCTTACAGCGTCAGGGACCCGGGTTCCAACCTGACTACTGGTGCTTGTCTGTACGGAGTTTATACGTTCTCCCCGTGACTTGTTCTGGGATCTCTGGTTTCCTCCCATCACTCCAAAACCATAAAGATTAGTAGGTTAATTGGCTTTGTATAATTGTAAATTGTCCCTAGTGTGTGTAGGATAGTGTTAGTGTGCAGGGATCGCTGGTCAGCACGGACTCGGTGGGCCGAAGGGCCTGTTGCTGTGCTGTATCTCTAGACTAAACAAAAGAAGGGATCAGCACAGCAACAGGCCCTTCAGCCCACAATGTCCGTGCCGAACATGATGCTGTTAAACTAATCTCTGCCTGCACTTGATCCATATTCCTCCATTCCCTGCTTATTCATGTGCCTATCGAAAAGCCTCTTAAACTCCATGATCGTAAATGCCTCCACCACCACCCCTGGCAGCGCGTTCCAGGCCCCCACCACTCTGTGTAGAAAATAATTGCCAGCAGATCCCCTTTAAACTTTGCCCCTTTCTCCTTAAGTCTTTGACATTTCCTCGCTGGGGATAACTCTTATCAATGCCTTCCATCATTTTATATATCTCATGGTTTTAATTATAATTTTATTATGAATTAATTTTATATACTTCCAGCAGGTCTCCCCTCAAATGCCGGCATTCCAGTGAAAACAATCCAAGTCTGTCCAACCTCTCCTTATAGCTAATACCATCTAATGCCACCTAATCCCCACAGCATTCCAGTAAACCTCGACTGCTCCCTCTCCAAAGCTTCCGCAACCTTCCTCTCTTGGTGGCTTCTTTCTGTGATGCCTTCGGTAACTAGATAGGCTTTCTCTGGTAATTAGAGTTATACAGGATGCTCCAATTGTTGTTTAATTGGACCTCCTCTGTCGTATTGGCGCTGCGTGGGCTCCTGCTTATAAGCCTACGATCCAACAAAATAAGACTTTGATTAGAGACTCAAGATACTGCGGATGCTGGAATCCTGAGCAAAACACAAAGTGCTGGAGGTACTCAACTTGTCAGGCAGCATCCGCAGAGGGAATGGAAGTCGACGTTTCGGGTCGGGGAATTTTAACCAGTGGGGGAATTTTCCGGCACCTAAAACATTAGCAACGCAACGCTGGTCGGGACCTTTCCTCGGACTCAACTTCAAACTTCAGTAAAACCTTGGTCCGATCACATTCGGAGTACTGCGCGCAATTTCTGATGTCCCATTACAGAAAGGATGTGGAGGCTTTAGAGAGGATGCAGAACAGGTTCACCAGAATGCTGCCTGGATTAGAGGGTATTAGTTAGGTATGAGGAGAGGTTACTCTCCTTTTACACATTCTCTTTTTGCACAGAGAAGGATGGGTCCATGCGGTGCCTGGGGGGAGGGTGGTGGAGGCAGATACGATAGTGGCATTCAAGAGGCTTTTAGATATACACATGGATATGGAGGGGAATGCATCATGTGCAATGGATCATGTGCAGGCAGAGGCCATGAGTTTAACTTAGCATCATGTTTGGCACATTGTGGCCTGTGCTGTGCTATTAGATGTTCTTTTTTTAGATTATTTTTTTTAGATTTAGAGATACAGCGCAGAAACAGGCCCTTCGGCCCACCGAGTCCGCGCCGCCCAGCGATCCCCGCACATTAACACTATCCTACACACACTAGGGACAATTTTTACATATTACCCAGTCAATTGACGTACAGGTATGTAGTGCGCAACCAATGTTGGTTTTAGCAATCTATTTTTGATGGTTCTCTCCGATCTGCATTTGATCTCAGGTTTATCGGTGACCGAAGCCGGCAAGCTGAAGTCCTACCTTCACTTTATCAAACCGCTTGTGTTGAAGAAAAAGTTGATTCTGATGCAAGCCAACTTAGAGGACTCCATTGATTTCCTCGATTGCCTCGAAGACGATGAGTTGAAAGGTAAGCCACAGGAACCAAGAGTCGTCAAGTCAAGAGTGTTTTATTGTCATATGTCCCAGTTGGAACTTGCCATTCCAGAGCTATGGTATTAACAGGATGAAACGATGGACATAGGTTATTGTAGACTAGTATCAAGAAGGGTCTCGACCCAAAACGTCACCCATTCCTTCTCTCCCGAGATGCCGCCTGATCGGCTGAGTTACTCCAGCATTTTGTGTCTACCTTATTGTAGACTGGCCTAGTTCTACTGAAGAACGTATACTGATGGGTTGCTTCACAGCTTGGTTTGGGAACAGCTCTGCCCAAGGCCGCAAGAAATTGCAGAGTTGTGTACGTAGCCCAGTCCATTACACAGACCAGACTCCCCACCTACGCTTCACGCTGCCTCTGGAAACCAGCCAACAGAACCAAAGACTTGTCCCACCCCGGTCATTCCTTCTTCTCCCCGCTCCCATCGGGCTGAAGATACCGAAGCTTGAAAGCGCGCACCACCAGACTCAGGAACAGCTTCTTCCCCTCTGTTATCAGGCTTCTGAACGGTCCTTCCATAAGCTAGGGCACTGTCCGATTCACCTCTACCCCATTGTGGACATTGGAGTTTGTCCATGGAACTGGTGCACGACAATGCTGTGAACTATATTCTGCACTCTGTATCTCCCCCTTTGCTCTAAATATTGTTTTGAGTTTGGTAGACACAAAATGCTGGAGTAACTCAGCGGGTCAGGCAGCATCTCGGGAGAGAAGGAATGGATGACGTTTCGGGTCGGTCTCGACCCGAAACGTCACCCATTCCCTCTCTCCCGAGATGCTGCCTGACCCGCTGAGTTACTCCAGCATTTTGTGCCTACCTTCAATTTAAACGAGCATCTGCAGTTTTTTTTCCTATTGCCTTGAGTTTGACTGGATTATATTTATATATATATTTATATATACCTTTATCTGATCTGATTGGACAGTTTACAAAACAAAGCTTTTCACTGTACCTAACATGTAACAATAATGAACCTAAAACTAAAGCCTTTCTCTTAGATCAAGGGATTATGAAATTAATGCAAGAAAGTTAGGCAGAGATAAAAGGCCAGCCATTAAATGGCAAAGCAGGCACAGGGGGCAGATGGCCTAATCCTGCTGCATCGTCACATGTTCTTAGACGTGATGACGATTGAAAGATACAGCATGGAAACAGGCCCTTCAGCCCACTGAGTCCACACCGACCATCTGTTCGCACTAGTTCTATGTTATCCCACTTTCGCATCCACTCCCTGCACAGCATGGGGCAATTTACAGAGGGCCAATAACCTACAAACCCCCACATCTTTGGGATGATGGGAGGAACCTCTGCAAGATGGTGACAGATTGTGTCCATTCTTTACGTACTCTTCCCAGAATAGAATCTACGACCATATGATACAATCACTCTGCTCTTTTAGATCTCTTTTCCACCTGTAAGTATAACACCATCTCTCCTTTTCTCTTACCTATTGTACTTGAGTATGTCGAGAGTGTTTGTTTAGTTGAGTATAGCTCAGAGATACAGCATGGAAACAGGAGTTGTGGCCCACCGAGTCCACGCCGGCCATTGATCTCCCGTACACACTAGTTCTAAGTTATCCCACTCACTCATCCACTCCCTGCACGCGAGGGGTAATTTACAGAAGCCAATTAACCTACAAGCCCGCACTTCTTTGGGATGTGGGAGGAAACCGGAGCACCCGGAGGAAACCCACATGGTCACAGGGAGAATCTACAATCTCTACACACAATTAGCAGCCGAGGTCAACAAATTATATCATATGGGGCTGCACACGGAGGACCAACGCATATTAGGCAAGTGGTCATAATGTTTTGGCTCACCAGGTCATAATGTTTTGGCTCACCAGGTCATAATGTTTTGGCTGATCGGTTATATACACATACTCACATATACATATATATATATATATATATACATATATACATACATACACATGCATATGGATATATGTATGTATATATATGTACATCCATTTTACATGTGTATGTGCACATTCTATATATATATATATATATATATATATCTATATAATTTTTTCTTGATCGATTGGCCAGGTTGGCTGAGGAATGCAGGGAAATGTGAGGTTCTGCATTTTGGGACGTCTAACAAGGGCAAGATCTACACAGTGGTCTGGGGAGTGTTGTAGAGCAGAGGGATCTAGGAGTGCAGGTGCATGGTTCCTTGAAGGTGGAGTCGCAGGTAGATAAGGTAGTCAAAAAGGCTTTTGGCACATTGGCCTTGATCAGTCAGAGTATTGAGTATAGAGGTTGGGAGGTCATGTTGCAGTTGTATAAGACATTGGTGAGAGAGCACTGAGAGTATTGTGTTCAGTTCTGGGCACCATGTTATAGGAAAGATATTGTCAAGCTTGAAAGGATTCAGAGAAGATTTACAAGGATGTTGCCAAGACTAGAGGGTGTGAGCTATAGGGAGAGGTTGAGTAAGCTGGGTCTCGATTCCTTAGAATGCAGGAGGATGAGGGGTGATCTTACAGAGGCGTACAAAATCATGAGAGGAATAGATCGGGTAGATGCACAGAATCTCGTGCCCAGAGTAGGGGAATCGAGGACCAGAGGACATAGGTTCAAGGTGAAGGAGAAAAGATTTAATGAGAACCTGAGGGGTAACCTTTTCACACAAAGGGTGGTGGGTGGATGGAACAAGCTGCCAGAGGAGGTAGTTGAGGCTAGGACAATCCCAACATTTAAGAAACAGATAGGTACATGGATAGGATGTTTGGAGGGATCTGGACCAAGCGCAGGCAGGTGGGACTAGTGTAGCTGGGACATGTTGGCCAGTGTTGCATGTTGGGCTGAAGGGCCTGTTTCCACACTGTATCACTCTATGACACACTCTTTTTTTTTCTTTTTTAGTTACAAATCAGTTTTAGTGGCAAGAGAGAGAACAAAAACAATACTTGGTCTTGGTATGCGCGGGGTTCGTTTTACAGCAGCACACCTCTCTCTCTTTTTTTCCCCAAAGACTTTATTCAGCACAAACGCATGATACATCACATCAAAACCACATTCAGAGGTTACAATACACCAAGTAATCATTATAATACAATGTTGCCTTCATTATTTACAATGCTCTCAACCCCCCGCGGTGACCAGCGCCCATGGAAGGCCTCCAGAGTCCCCTTGGACACCGTGTGTTCCCTCTCTAGGGACACGCGCGCACGGACGTAGGCCCGGAAGAGGGCAGGCAGCCGACTCTGGCAAGACCCTCGACCGCCCGCTGCCTGGACCCGCGAATGGCCATCTTGGCCAGGCCCAAGAGCAAACCGACAGGGAGGTCCCACCCCCCCCGAACGACCCTCCCCACTCCTTGCCTTGTGTCCAAACACTAGAATCATAGGACTAAAGTGTAACCAAAACTTGAGGAACAACCCCTTCAGATATTGGTACAGGGGCAGTAACCTCTCACACTTCATATACACGTGGAACACGGTCTCTTCCTCACCGCAGAAAATACAGGCGGCCGACGAGCCCGTGAACCGACTCAAAAGTTTATTACACGCCACCGCTCTATGCAACACTCTCCACCCCAGGTCCCCGATGCAAAGGGGAACGACTCCCTTGTAGAGAGACCCCCACTGGGGGTCCCCATGTATGTATACACACACATTATATATATATACATATGTATATATACACACATTCACATATACGTACACATAAGAAACAAACAATAAGAGTGCAATAATAACAACAACAGTCTATGTAGGTCACACCATATTTGGAGGTTGTAGTGTTTAACAGCCTAATGGCTGTCGGGAAAAAGATGTTCCTGAACCTGAACGTTACAGTTTTCAGGCTCCTGTACCTTCTTCCTGATGGCAGGGGTGAAATGAGAGCATGGCCAGGGTGGTGTGGGTCATTGATGATGCCGGCTGCCTTTCTGAGGCAGCGCCCCTTTTCGATGGTGTGGAGGTCAGAACCTGTGATGGACTGGACAGTGTTGAGCTAACATTTAGCTCAGGTTGGAGCCCCAGCCATTACTCCTTTACTTTTCCATGCATTTCTGTCACCCATCCTATTGCCATTGTATTTTGCTTTCAGTATCCACGTGTGTCAATGTGTTTAGTGTCCTAATAGCTTAGCACAAAAAAGTCTGTCTTACCTCACCCCTTGAAGCCACTTAAACCTTTGTCGCCCTTTGCCATTGTTAGAATGACAACAGGAAATAATAATTTACGTTTCCCCATATGCCCACCAAATGATTTCATGTGCTTTGAAGCTTTTATGGCTGGCGGGATGAATAATTCAAACGTTATGCCTCGCCCATTCCTCCTGCAGTAAATAACTTCACCATCGTGTGAAAGATTAGAATTTGGCAACACAGATCAACCAGAAATTTGCGGCAGGCTCCGCTATTCCATATCACCATGGCAGACAAATCGGTCCCAGTCTTCATCCCACCAATTCCCCAATCTATCAAAAATGTAAACATAGAAAATAGGTGCAGGAGTAGGCCATTCGTCCCTTCGAGCCTGCACCGCCATTCAATATGATCATGGCTGATCATCCAACTCAGTATCCCGTACCTGCCTTCTCTCCATACCCCCTGATCCCTTTAGCCACAAGGGCCACATCTAACTCCCTCTTAAATATAGCCAATGAACTGGCATCAACTACCTTCTGTGGCAGAGAATTCCACAGATTCACCACTCTCTGTGTGAAAAAAAACGTTCTCATCTCGGTCTTAAAAGACTTCCCCCTTATCCTTAAACTGTGACCCCTTGTTCTGGACTTCCCCAACATCGGGAACAATCTTCCTGCATCTAGCCTGTCCAACCCCTTAAGAATTTTGTACGTTTCTTTAAGATCCCCCCTCAATCTTCTAAATTCCAGCGAGTACAAGCCGAGTCTATCCAGTCTTTCTTCATATGAAAGTCCTGCCATCCCAGGAATCAATCTGGTGAACCTTCTCTGTACTCCCTCTATGGCAAGAATGTCTTTCCTCAGATTAGGAGACCAAAACTGTACGCAATACTCCAGGTGTGGTCTCACCAATGCCCTGTACAACTGCAGCAGAACCTCCCTGCTCCTATACTCAAATCCGCTCGCTATGAATGCCAACATACCATTCGCTTTCTTCACTGCCTGCTGCACCTGCATGCCTACTTTCAATGACTGGTGTACCACGACACCCAGGTCTCGTTGCATCTCCCCTTCTCCTAATCGGCCACCTTTCAGGTAATAGTCTGCTTTCCTGTTCTTGCCACCAAAGTGGATAACCTCACATTTATCCACATTATACTGCATCTGCCATGCATTTGCCCACTCACCTAACCTATCCAAGTCACGTTGCAGCCTCCTAACATCCTCCTCACAGCTAACACTGCCCCCCAGCTTCATGTCATCCGCAAACTTGGAGATGTTGCATTCAATTCCCTCATCCAAATCATTAATATATATTGTAAATAGCTGGGGTCCCAGCACTGAGCCTTGCGGTACCCCACTAGTCACTGCCTGCCATTCTGAAAAGGACCCGTTTATTCCTACTCTTTGCTTCCTGTCTGTCAGCCAGTTCTCTATCCACATCAATACTGAACCCACAATACCGTGTGCTTTAAGTTTGCATACTCCCTCTTATGTGAGACCTTGTCGAAAGCCTTCTGGAAGTCCAGATATAACACACATAAAGTACTGGAGGAACTCCCCAGATGCTGGCTGACCCGCTGAGGTCCTCCAGCACTATTTGTTTTGCTCAAGGTTCCAGCATCCGCAGTTTCTTGCGTCTCCTCTCGAAAATCTATCCTCCTGCACTTTAAATAGTTCCGTCGAGCATGTGCCTGTAGGGGTAATGGATTCCAAAGCCGAAGGTCCAATACAGCTCAGGTTTAAATTACCACCCGTTATCTTATATGTACATCCCTCATAGATAGTCCCACTAATGTGTTTCTATGACTGTTTGCAGATCAATTTCCTTCCTGGGATAAATAAGGTTCTATCGTATCGTATCAATAGACAATAGACAATAGGTGCAGGAGTAGGCCATTCGGCCCTTCGAGCCAGCACCGCCATTCAATGTGATCATGGCTGATCATTCTCAATCAGTACCCCATTCCTGCTTTCTCCCCATACCCCCTGACTCCGCTATCCTTAAGAGCTCTATCTAGCTCTCACTTGAATGTATTCAGAGAATTGGCCTCCACTGCCCTCTGAGGCAGAGAATTCCACAGATTCACAACTCTGACTAAAAAAGTTTTTCCTCATCTCTGTTCTAAATGGCCTACCCCTTATTCTTAAACTGTGGCCCCTGGTTCTGGACTCCCCCAACATTGGGAACATGTTTCCTGCCTCTAACATGTCCAACCCCTTAATAATGTTATACGTTTCGATAAGATCCCCTCTCATCCTTCTAAATTCCAGTGTATACAAACCTAGTCGCTCCAGTCTTTCAACATAGGACAGTCCCGCCATTCCGGGAATTAACCTAGTAAACCTACGCTGCACGCCCTCAATAGCAAGAATTGAGGGCTATCCCTCAATAGCAAGAATTGTATCGTATCGAAACACCTCAACATCTACCCTTATGATCTCAATAGGATATCCTATGGTGCAGTTTGCACAACTGCTATGTCACAGCACCAGAGAGACGCGTTCAATCCCAACCTTGGGCACTTTGCCTGTGTGGAGTTTGCACGTTCTCCCTGTGACCCCATGGGTTTCCTCCGGGTGCTTCGGTTTCGTCCCACATCCCAAAGACGCGCGGGTTTGTAGGTTTGTAAGCCCCTCTGTAAATTACCTTTGGCGTGCAGGGAGTGGATGAGAAAGTGGGATAACATCGAACAGGTGTGAGTGGGTGATCGATGGTCGGTGTGGACTCAGTGGGCCGAAGGGCCTGTTTCCAGGCTGTATCTTTCAATCGTCATCACGTCTAAGAACATGTGACGTCGCAGTGGGATTAGGCCATCTGCCCCCTGTGCCTGCTTTGCCGTTTAATGGCTGATCTTATACCACAGCACCACATTCTTGCATTAATTTCATAATCCCTTGATTTGAGAGAAAGGTTTTAGGTTTGATCGATGGTGGGCATGGTCTCGGTGGACCAAAGGGCCTGTATTTTGCAACCAATTCAGTCGATCACCCCATCTTCCGAATGCCAAAGAATACAGCTCAAATCTTTTTTTTTTTCAGTCCCTTGTGACAGGACAACTGCCTCACCCGAGAACTGGCCAAGCAAATCTGTTCTGGAGGCACTCCAGTGCTTTCTTAAATAAAGGGACAGAACAATACACATACTCCAGGTGTGGCCTCGCCAACACCCTGTACCATTGCAGCAATACCATTCTATTTTTCATTGCCTACTCCCTCACAATAAAGGTCATTGCACCACTTGCCTTCCTGATTGCTTGCTGAGTGGCAGAATCTAACCCAGCAACATTCATGCTGGCAGTGCTGCAGAAGAGTGCCCCAAAATAGTATTGCAAACTCTTAAGGAAACTGCAGATGTTGGTTTACAAAAAAAAAGACACAAATTGCTAGAGATGTAATGCTGAGGCTCTATAAGGCGGGTGGCACGGTGGCGCAGCGGTAGAATTGCTGCCTTACAACGAATGCAGCGCCGGAGACTCAGGTTCGATCCTGACTACGGTGCTGTCTGTACGGAGTTTGTACGTTCTCCCCGTGACCTGCGTGGGGTTTTTCCCGAGATCTTCGGTTTCCTCCCACACTCCAAAGACGTGCAGGTCTGTAGGTTAATTGGCTGGGCAAATGTTTTTAAAAAATTGTCCCTAGTGGGTATAGGATAGTGTTAGTGTGCGGGGATCGATGGGCGGCGCGGACCCGGTGGGCCGAAGGGCCTGTTTCTGCGCTGTATCTCTAAATCTAAAAAAAAAGGCGCTGGTCAGGCCGCAATTGGAGTACTGTGAGCAAATCTGGGCCCCATATCTGAGGAAGGATGTGCTGCCTATGGCAGAGGGTCCAGAGGAGGTTTACAAGAATGATTCCAGGAATGAGTGGGTTAGCATATGATGGGCATTTGACAGCACTGGGTCTGGACTCACTGGAGTTTAGAAGGTTGAGGGGGGGACCTCATTGAAACTTACAGAATAATGAAAGGCCTGGATAGAGTGGATGTGGAGAGGATGTTTCCACTAGTGGGAGAGTCTAGCACCAGTCATAGCCTCAGAATTAAAGGGCGCTCTTTTAGAAAGGAGGTGAGGAGGAGCTTCTTTAGTCAGAGGGTGGTTAATCTGTGGAACTCATTGCCACAGAGGGCTGTGGAGGCCAAGTCAGTGGATATTTTTAAGGTAGAGATAGGCAAATTCTTGATTAGAACGGGTGTCAAGGGTTGTGGGGAGAAGGCAGGAAAATGGGATTAGGAGGCAGAGATCAGCCGTGATTGAATGGCGGAGTGGACTCGATCGGCCGAATGGCCTAATTCTACTCCTATAACTTGTGAACTTGTGAACCCAGTAGGTCAGGCAACATCTCTGGAGAATATGGATAGGGTCCCCACCCAAAATGTCACCGATCCATATTCGCCAGAGATGTGCTGGAAGGAACTGCAGCTGGCGGTTTGCTCCAAAGAAAGACACAAAATGCTGGAGTAACTCAGCGGGTCGGGCAGCATCTCTGGAGAGAAGGAATAGGTGATGGTTCCGGTCACGACCTATACCTTTTCTCCAGAGATGCTGTCTGATCCGCTGAGTTACTCCAGAACTCTGTGTCTTTTTTTTTTAATGTCGAACTCTCGATTGCCCAAAAATCACCTAGGAAAATGGATAATGCCCCCACAGGACAGCCCAGGGACTCGAAGGAGAGCAACCCCTTTATTGATTTTTAAAAAATGGTGCAGGTGCTGATATTCTGAAATAAATGAAACAGAAAACATCGGGAAAATCTCAGCAGCTGTAGGAAGAGAAATGGTGAATGTTTCGGGTCTGAGACCTTTCATCAGAACCAAGAAAGAGCGAATTTCTAGTTGTGGCAGCAGAGGCAACTGGGGAGGGAATCACAAGGAACTGCAGGTGCTGGAATCTTGTGTGGAGCACAAAGTGTTGGAATGACTCCAGCATCTGTGGCTGCCTATGTTACACTTATACCTAGTATGATTGTGCCTAATGTATCGTAGGATTGTCTCTGAACTGTATGCAGAAAACAATTTCACTGTACTTAGGTACCAGCGTTGCCAACTTCCTCACTCCCAAATACGGGACAAGGTGACGTCACCGCCCACGCCCCACGTGACCTCACCCAGCCAACGGCCACGTGCTCCCGCTCCACCAATGGCGGCCGCCCAGGCCGGGAGGCGGGTTGCTATGCAACCTCCGTTAGACGAACGCACTCCGTTAGCCTACACTGTCCGGGCCTACAGTGTCCATGCCTACAGCGCCCCCCGGGCCTAATACGGGACAAGGGCGGTCTCGTACGGGACAAACAAATGTAGCCCAAAATACGGGATGTCCTGGCTAATACGGGACAGTTGGCAACCTTATTCGGTACACATGACAGCAAAGTGCATTGAACTATTGAAACATCGCTTATCCATTCCGTCCACTGATACTGCCTGACCCGCTGAGCTCCTCCAGTACTTTGTGTGTTTTGCCCCAGATTCCTGCATTGGCAATTCCTCGTGTCTCCACTTTGATCTCTTCCCACAGATGCTCTGCTCTTCCTGCAGATCTTGCTTTTATTCTCAGCATCAGTCATTTTGATTTTCATTTCTCTACCACCTTTGGTCCCTTTCGACGGAAAGAATTGAATTTCCACGCCGTGATACGTGGAAAGGCGGGCAGGTGGATACTAGTGTAGCTGGGACATGTTGGCCGGTGCGGGCAAGTTGGGCCGAAGGGCCCATATCCCTCCAAACCCGTCCTGTCCATTCCTCCCTTGCTTTTCCCCAGATACTTTCCGTGTGCTCCAGTGAGAAGAATTTGAACCCAGAACTCAGAGTGCAGATTGTGAAATGAAAGTTGTTTGTCTAATCGAGGAAGTTCCTGTTGGGTTAGATTAAAGCAAGCGTAGTAGTGATAGTTTACATTAACTCAATAAAAGAAATGAGACAGACTGGAAATAGATGTGATTAATGAGTTGCAAGATATAAAGCTAATCCCCAGAGCTTTCCTGGGTCCGTTCTGAGTGTTCCTTGTCAAAATCTATCACTTAATATTAATCATGGTATTATTATATCTCTTTCATCTACCCATTCCCCCCCCCCGGTTAAGGTCATACAGCATAGAAACAGGCCCTTTGGCCCAATGCATCTATGCCAGCCATTCGGCCCATCTATACTAATCCCATAGTCTCATGTAGAAACAAGGAACTGCAGATGCTGGTTTACATTGAATGGCACAAAGTGCTGGAGTAACTCAGCAGGTCATGCAGCATCTGTGGAGAACATGAATACGTGACATTTCAGGTCAGGACACATCTTCAGACTGATGAAGGGACCCGATTCGAAACGTCACCTATCTGTGTTCTCGTGATGCAGTCTGACCCGCTGAGTTACTCCAGCACTTTCTGTGGTTTTTCATTCTAATCTCATGCCTGCATTAATTCTATTTCCTGCTATAGCCCGCTCATTCAAATATCTGTACAGGTACCTCCTAAATGTTTTTACTGTTCTTGCCGCCCCCCGCCCCCCTTCTCCACTAGAGGCTCATTCAAGATGGCAACTACTGTTTGTGTAAAAAATGTACCTCAGACACCCTCTCATTTTCAAACTCTGGCCCTTAATTTTAGACACCCCTTTCAAGAGAACTAGCCAGCATAGATTAGCCATGGTAATGTTAAATGGTTGGGCAGGCTTAAAAGGCCTGATGGTCCTCTTTTCTTGTCATTCCTGTGTCATTCATAATTTTATCCACCTTGAGCATTTCACCTCTCAGCTCCCTTTGCCACGGAAGTAATGGAACATAGAACAGTACAGCACAGGAATAGGCCTTTCGGCCCGCAATTTCCGTGCCAAACATGATGCCAAGATAAACTAATCTCCTCTGCCTGCATGTGATCCATATTCCTCCATTCCCGGCACATCACTCCAGTATCCGCATATCCCTCCATTCCCCACATATCACTGAATTCCCCGGATATCCCAGCATTCCCAGCATACCTCCATTCCCTAAATATTCCTCCATTCCCCACATATCACCATTTCCCGTTTATCCCACCATTCCCAGCATACTGTACCTCTGTTCCCTAAATATTCCTCCATTCCCCACATATCACTCCATTTCCCGTATATCCCACCATTCCCAGCATATCTCCATTCCCTACATATCCGTCCACTCCCTGGATTTCCATGTGCCAATCTAAATGCCTCAAATGCCCCTGAAAATCAGTAGATGCAAAACGCTGGCAAGACTATGCTGGTGAGTCCCATCAAGTTACTGCTAACAATAACATTACGCTGTGTAGGCGTGCATATAGGATACAAAAAACAGCAAAGGGAAAAGGCTGGGAATGAAACAAAGCATGGTCCAGACTCCCATTCCTCTCTTCAACTCCTGCCATTGACTTGCCCACTCCTCACCACCACCCCACACTGTGCCTTCTCCACAACCCCGCCATTACACACACCACACCACCATCTCCCCTGTAGACAACAATACTCTCCACCCTCTCCTGCCTCAAATGTTCATCTGAGTCCATTGCTAATGAATCTTCATTGGCAATAATAACATTACCCACAAAAGGATTGACAGTGGTGAAGCATCTGCGAATTTCAAGGACAGCACCCGCAGTGGGGATTGAACCCGGGTCTCCGGCGCTGCAGGCGCTGTGAGGCAGTGCCGCTACCGCTGCGTCACCGCGCCGCCATCCGGGTTACTGCTGGGCTTCAGCCCGTGTGCTGCTCAGCTAGTTGGGGAAAGGTGGCACCATGGTTGTTATCTGGATCAGTTTTAGATCAGAAGCCTTGACAGCTGGAAGCACTTTGAATAATAAGGGGGCTCCCTTTGAACTTTTCTTCCTCCTTTAACCGTGAACCTCTGAACTTTGCTTTTATTTGGAGAGTGTCAGGCCAATTGGATTCTCGTGACCTCTCTGTATTTATTCTTAATTCCCCCAGCCCTGTGTGTCAAGGTTTTGTTCACTTAATTTGGCTCTTCAACACATGGCAAGATCGATGTTGAGTAATCTTCCACTTCACAATATTTTTATATTCATTCCTGCAAAGTATCTCATTAACAGGACCAGCATTTATCACCCTTCTCTAATTGTCCTGAAAATTGGTCTTCTCATATTACTCCTCACGGTTTGGTGCAGCAGTTGTGGGCTGATTTGCTTCATCGAACATACAACATTACAGCAGAGGACTAGGCCCTTTGGCCTACAATGCCTGTGCTGAACATGACGCCAAGATGAACTATGCATGCATGATCTATATCCCACCTCTGCCTGCATGATCTATATCCCACCATTCCCGGCAAATCCACGTGCCTATCCAAAAGCCTCTTAAATGCCTCCAGCACCATACCTGGCATCAAATACCAGGCACCCATCACCCTCTGTGCAAAACATTTTGCCCCGCTCAACTCCTTTAAATTTTCCCCCTCTCACTTTAAAGCTAACACCCACGTCCATGGGAAGGAGGTTCCGACTGTCTACCATATGCTGTTCATAATTTTATATACTTCTATCAGATCTCCCCTCAACCTCCAGAGACAACAATCCAAGCTTGACTAACATGTCCTTATAGCTTTGACTTCTCCAACTTTAGATAGCTCCTCTGTCCCTCCCTTCCCCTCCTCCTTCCCAGATCTCCCTCTATCTTCCTGTCTCCACCTATATCCTTCCTTTGTCCCGCCCCCCTGACATCAGTCTGAAGAAGGGTCTCGACCCGAAACGTCACCCATTCCTTCTCTCCTGAGATGCTGCCTGACCTGCTGAGTTACTCCAGCATTTTGTGAATAAATACCTTCGATTTGTACCAGCATCTGCAGTTATTTTCTTATACTCTCTGGAGAGAAGGAATGGGTGACGTTTCGGGTCAAGACCCTTCTTCAGACTTCTTCAATGTAAACCAACATCTGCAGTTCCTTCCGACGCTCTTTAGTCTAGTTCAGTTTAGTTTGTTATTATCACGTTACAAATAGGGTTGCCAACTGTCCCATATTAGCGGGGTCATCCCGTATTTTGGGCTAAATTGGTTTGTCCCATACGGGTCCACCCTTGTCCCCTATTAAATCTGGGGGGCGCTGTAGGCCCGGACGCTGTGGGCCCGGACGCTGTGGGCCCGGACGCTGTGGGCCCGGACGCTGTGGGCCCGGACGCTGTGGGCCCGGACGCTGTAGGCCCGGACGCTGTAGGCCCGGACGGTGTAGGCCCGGACGCTGTGGGCCCGGACGCTGTGGGCCCGGACGCTGTGGGCCCGGACGCTGTGGGCCCGGACGCTGTGGGCCCGGACGCTGTGGGCCCGGACGCTGTGGGCTCGGACGCTGTGGGCCCGGACGCTGTGGGCCCGGACGCTGTGGGTCCGGACGGTGTGGGCCCGGACGGTGTGGGCCCGGACGGTGTAGACCCGGACGGTGTAGGTCCGGACTGTGTAGGTCCGCACAGTGTAGGTCCGCACAGTGTATGTCCGCACAGTGTAGGCTCGGAGGCCCAGGCGGTTGCCATTGTTGGAGCGGGAGCACGTGGCCACTGGCTGGGTGAGGTCACCTGGGGCGCGGGGCAGTGACGTCACCTTGTCCCTTATTTGGGAGAGAGATAGTTGGCACCCTGATGCATGCCGTTCAGTCAAACTGAAATATACATGAGTACAATGGATCCTCTACTGCAACAGCACACAGAGTCACCATGTCCTGGCGCCATCTTGCAACCTCCAAGAATAAAGGCAGACTATTTTCTAAATGGAGAGAGAATCCAGAAATCGGAGGTGCAAAGGGACTTGGGGGTGCTGGTGCAGGACTCCCCAAAAGTTAATTTGCAAGTCGAATCGGTAATAAGGAAGGCAAATTCAATGCTAGCATTTATATGAAGGGGGCTTGTATACAAAAACAGACGTAATGCTGAGGCTCTACAAGGCACTGGCCAGGCCACATTTGGAGTATCGTGAGCAAATCTGGGCTCCATATCTGAGGAAGGATGTGCTGGCTCTGGCAGAGGGTCCAGAGGAGGTTTACAAGAACGATCCCAGGAATGAGTGGGTTAGCATATGATGAGCGTTTGACAGCACTGGGCCTGTACTCGCTGGAGTTTAGAAGGTTGAGGGGGGACCTCATTGAAACTTACAGAATAGTGAAAGGCTTGGATAGAGTGGATGTGGAGAGGATGTTTCCACTGGTGGGAGAGTCTAGGACCAGAGGTCACAGCCTCAGAATTAAAGGGCGCTCTTTTAAAAAGGAGGTGAGGAGGAACTTCTTTAGTCAGAGGGTGGTGAATCTGTGGAACTCATTGCCACAGAGGGCCGTGGAGGCCAAGTCAGTGGATGTTTTGAAGGCAGTGATGGACAAGTTCTTGATTGGAACGGGTGTCAAGGGTTATGGGGAGAAGGCAGGAGAATGGGATTAGGAGGCAGAGATCAGCCGTGATTGAATTTGATGGGCCGAGTGGCCTGATTCTCCTCCAATAATGTGAATTTGTGAAGATCCTCTCTGAAAAGCCCGGTCTTGGCACAGAGACTTGAAATTCTTACACTTCTCACTTCAAGGCCTGGTAACCCAGCGACACTGTACCACTGGAGCAGGGCTCAGCCTGGCCCAATGCCCCACGGTGCAGCTGCCGTGGGCCGGGGCCTAACCCGCTCACTCGCCCGGCAGTCGTGGGGCCTCCAGCGGCTGCCCCTCGCAGCACCACAACGTGCTGCCACCGCAAACCCACCATCGTGTCGCTTCCAGCAGCCGCCCCTCTGCTTCCACGCGTCGAGGTCCCGGCTTCCCGGGCTCGCCGCCGGACTTTAGGGATGCTTCTCGGGGGCGCGGGGAGGTGAGTCCGCGGACCGCTCACAGCCACTGCGTAGTCACCTCCTGCACCATCGGAAAACATCAATAAGTCCCAACACACAAACGGCAAGAGGAGGAGTGAAGTCCGAAGAAAAAGAATGATCCAACACAGCAAACTGCTTTCAACCGAGGGCCTGGGCTATAGGAAGAGGTTGTGCAGGCTAGATACAGCGCGGAAACAGGCCCTTCGGCCCACCGAGTCCGCGCCGCCCAGCGATCCCCGCACATTAACACTACCCTGCACACACTAGGGACAATTTTTACATATTACCCAGTCAATTAACCTACATACTGGTAGAGGTGTACAAGATAATGAGGGATTATAGATAGGGTGAATGCACAGTCTTTTACCCAGTCTTTTGGGGAATCAAGAACGAGGGCAAAGGTTTAAGGTGAGGGGGGGGGGGGAAAGATTTAATAGGAACCTGAGGGGCAACTTTTTTTACACAGAGGATGGTGGATTTTTTAGCTACCAGTGAGGCAGGTACATTCATAGCATTTAAAAGACATTTGGACGGGTACATAGACATAAAAGGTTTAGGAGGATATGGGTCAAATGTGTACAAATGTGACCAGCTTAGACGGGGCATCTTGGTCTGAATGGACGAGTTGGGCCGAAGGGCCTGTTTCCCTGCTGTAGGACACCATGAACCGTACTGTGACAATGAAACCCTTTTATAGCTCTGTTGAACAGTGGGGAACCGATGGGAGAGGGAAGCACACTTCATAAACACGAAAAGCTACATTTTAAACCTGAAGTTCTTCACAGAATTGTGCATCCGCCAAAGGGATAAACCTTCGGGAACTCGTAAGGAACAGTTGGGCGTCACAATGGATTTCCAGGACATCTCCCCATTGATAAGCTATTATTTATAATAAGAATTCCCTTGTTTTAAAAAGTTCTGCTTTGCTAACTAGCTGCTTGGGTTGTGGAATAATGCAATAATCTTTCTGGGCAGAATTTGAAAGGCTGTGGAATTTGGCACAACACAGATTTTTTTTGTTAATTCTGCAAGGGTTTGTTCTGAGCGGCACAGCACACAAACACTCCAGTAAAGTGCCTTGATTAATGTGGGGCTGAAATGCCAAGGGAAATGCAAGCCCAAATTGGAAAGGCTTTGTGGAACTTTGATTGATTTCAGCTCGAAAAGCAACTGTTGCCATGTTGCCAAACTGGAAAGGGTACAGAGATTTACGAGGATGTTGCCAGGAACAGAGGGTCCTTAGTTATGGGGAGTGGTTGAGTAGGCTGGGACTCTATTCCTTGGAGCGCAGGAGGATGAGGGGTGATCTTGCAGAGGTGTATAAAATCATGAGAGGAATAGATCGAGTAGACGCACACAGTCTCTTGCCCAGAGTTGGGGATTCGAGGACCAGAGGATATAGGTTTAAGGTGAAGGGGGGAAAGATTTAATAGGAATCTGAGGGGTAACCTTTTCACACAAAGGGTGGTGGGTGTATGGAACGAGCTGCTAGAGGAGGTAGTTGAGGCTGGGACTATCCCTACGTTTAAGAAACAATTTGGACAGGTACATGGATAGGACAGGTTTGGAGGGATATGGACCAAACGCAGGCAGGTGGGACTAGTGTAGCTGGGACATGTTGGCCGGTGTGGGCAAGTTGGGCCGAAGGGCCTGTTACCATAGTGATACTATGTATCGCTCCATGACTATAACTGTACCTTTCATTTTAAAAAGCAAAGCAAGTTCAGGGCAAATCATTGTGGAAGATTGATTTAAGGTGAGGGGCAAAGTTTAAAGAAGATGAACAGGGTAGGGGTTTTTTTTTGCACAGAGAATAGTGGGTGCCTGGAACAGGTAGTGGTGGAGGTAAACATGATAGTGGAGTTCCAGAGGCTTTTAGAACATGGATATGCAGGATATGGATCAAGTACAGGCAGATATGATTAGTTAATCTTGCCGACATGTTTGGCACAGACAATGTGGACCGAAGGGACTTTCCCGAAGCTGATCTATGTTGATGATTGAATAATTTAAAGGAAGAGTAAAATCTGATTACTTACAGAAAACATAGGTGCCAATTACTGCACACAAGGAACTGTAGTACCAGAAACCAACAAAGCAACAAAAAAAACGTTAAACTTTTAAGTTTTCATCTGTACTGTGATCTATTCTTTATCAACTCTCTCTCGGCTGAACATGGCATGAAACATCATGAGCCATCGAGCCTGTACCCAAAAAATGCCTCACTACACTTTGCCAAGACCCCTGCAAATATTTCCTTTGCGTGTATTTATTATATTCCTGATTGAAAGTGATCATTGGGTCTGTTTACAGGCTGTGCATATTAAATCACAGCAGGGCACGGAAGATCTTGACAAAATTGAGTTCAGCAGTTTCAGGGATCTTTGTCCCGACTCCTCCCCTGACCCCTTCAGTCTGAAGAAGGGTCTCGACCCGAAACGTCACCCATTCCTTCTCTCCCGAGATGCCGCCTGACCCGCTGAGTTACTCCAGCATTTTGTGGAGCACTAAAGCAGTGTTGGTGGTGTTGGATAGAACATAAAGCAGTTCAGCACAGAAACAGGCCCCTTGTCCCACAATGCCTGTGCTGAACATGATGCCAAGATCAACCTTTACTTGCCTGCATATAATCCTCCATTCCCCACATATCCATATGTCTAGCTAAAAGCCTCTTAAACACCACTATCGTATCTGCCTCCACCACCACCCCTGGCAGCGCGTTCCAGGCCCCCACCACCCCACTCTGTGTAAATGAATTAGCCCCGACACATCTCTTTTAAACTTTGCCCCTCTCACCTTAAAGTTATGCCTCTTAGTCTTTGATATTCCCATCCTGGGATGTAGATTGTGAGTGGCCCTCTATTTGAACTATTCTGTTAAAAGAGGCTTGCATGCACCAACGTGGCCCACCTGTTGCTGTGGATTGCCGATGGTGTGGGACCATTAGTCAACGATCGGCCCGTAAATAAACACCTCACTGGGAGCCGGTGAAAGGAGCAGGTGGTGAAGGGAGAGCAGCTCAACAGTGGTGATGCTGTTTCAAAGGCACTTTGATCTGCTGCGAACAGGTGGCGAAGGTAGAGTGTCCCCCCTCACCTTCCCTTGATTAAACACAAGACTCACCAAATGAAAGCGGGCAGCTTCTCTTCAGCTTTTAACTGCATCAATAGTCATTAATTGCCTAGATTTTCACTACCTTTCAAGAAAAAAAGCTTTCAAAAGTAATTTGAGTGTGCTAGTAATTCAGCTGCAAGCACTCATGCTATGAAAGGGCCATTTTTGTTCCTGTGAGGCTGTAGTTTGGGCCTGGATCCAAGAGTTCATAAGGTCATAAGTGATAGGAACAGAATTACGCCATTCGGCCCATCAAGTCTACTATGTAATTACAATCATGGCTGATCTATCTCTCTCTCCTAACCCCATTCTCCTGCCTTCTCCCCATAACCCCTGACACCCATACTAATCAAGAATCCATCTATCTCTGCCTTAAAAATATCCATTGACGACCTCCAATGCTGGTTCAAATCGAAGATAGACACAAAATGCTGGAGTAAAGGGCTTGTCCCACTTAGGCCATCTTTTTGGCGACTGCCAGCGTAGTCGTAGCAGATCGCCGAAATTATCTTTTACCCGACGACAATGACCACGACAATGCCGAGTCAGGTCGAGATTACAGCGTCTTCTGAAACATCGCGAAATTCCCACGCTGTCAATGCTTTTCCGGCATCCTAATGTTCGCTGAAATCACTGACAAGTCGGTAACTACTTGAGAGTTTTGAAATATAACATCTTGTATGGGTTACTTAAAAACCAAGCTTCACTGTAACAAGGCATAAACTGGATTTACTTCCAGTTTACTAATAGCTGTATTAAATTTTTTTTTTTTAAAGTGGTTAAGTGGATTTATGTGAAAAGTGTGTGGGCATTCTTTGAAAATGTACGGGGGAGATGCATATCTGGTTTCTGGGTTGCATATCTGGGTTTGGAGCCCACTTTAAATGTAATGGCTGATGGCCATAAACATCGCGAAAATTCCCACGCTTACCTGACCGTCAAACTGTCGCCTCCAATCTACCTGTCAAATGTCCTGACGGTAAACAAATTGGTTAAACACAAGCATTTAATGGTATCTTGAAATGACTTTACTTGTTTTAATATTATGTGCTTCTAAATGCATCTAAGAGAACCGAGCAAACCTGGGGACAGCATGCGACAGACAGCGCCCACAATAAGCAACGATACCTGGCGACAAGCCAGCTGTCACCGAGAAATTTCAAGCGACGCGCCGAGATCCACTACGATTCTTGGATGACTCCTCACGATCATGCCCGCAACACCCCGGCGAACAGTCGGCGACAGCCTAGTCACCGGCAGTCGCCTTAAAATCGCCTAAGTGGGACAGGCCCTTAACTCAGCGGGACAGGCAGACTGAAGAAGTGTCTGAAGAAGGGTCTCGACACGAAACGTCACCCATTCCTTCTCTCCCGAGATGCTGCCTGACCCGCTGAGTTTCTCCAGCTTAACACATTGACCCAGTCAGAAGGCCTTTCCTTACTCTCGTTGTTCTCACAAGATTAGCTTTAGAACATAGAATGTAGAACAGAACTGCACAGCCACACAATATTTGCACCAAGCGTGATGCCATGTTAAACTGACCGCATCTGCATGCATGGGAAAGAACTGCAGATGCTGGTTTAAACCGAAGGTAGGCACAAAATGCTGGAGTAACTCAGCGGGACAGGCAGCATCTCTGGACGGAAGGAATGGGTGACGTTTCGGGTCAAGACCCTGTTTCAGACACTTCTTCAGTCTGTCTGTCCCGCTGAGTTACTCCAGCATTTTGTGTCTACCCTCATCTGCATGTACGTGATCCAAATCCCTCCATTCCCTGCACTTCCTTGTGCCCATCCAAAAGCCCTTAAATGCCACTATCATATCTGCCTCTGTCACCACCCCTGGCAGCATGTTCCGGGCACACACTACTCTCCGTGTGAAAATACTTGCCCAGCACATCTCCATTAAACTTTCCCCCTCTCACCTTATAGCTATGCCCTTTAGTGGTGGACATTTTCACCCTGAAGGTTCTGAATGTCTACACTATCTAGGCCTCTCATAATTTTACATACTTAGACAATAGACAATAGGTGCAGGAGTAGGCCATTCGGCCCTTCAATGTGATCATGGCTGATCATTCTCAATCAGTACCCCGTTCCTGCCTTCTCCCCATACCCCCTGACTCCGCTATCCTTAAGAGCTCTATCTAGCTCTCTCGATAGCATTCAGAGAACTGGCCTCCACTGCCTTCTGAGGCAAAGAATTCCACAGATTCACAACTCTCTGACTGAAAAGGTTTTTCCTCATCTCCGTTCTAAATGGCCTACCCCTTATTCTTAAACTGTGGGCCCTGGTTCTGGACTCCCCCAACATTGGGAACATGTTTCCTGCCTCTAACGTGTCCAACCCCTTAATAATCTTACGTTTCCTTAAGATCCTTCTATCTCGATACTTCTATCTAGTCTCCCCTCAATGTCCGACATTCCTGAGAAAACGTCCAGAGCTTTGTTCAGTTTAATGTAGTTTGGAGATACAGCACAGAAACAAGCCCTTCAGCCCACCAAGTCCGCACCGACCAGCGATCCCCGCACACTAACACAATCCTATAACACACTTGGGCCAATTTACAGTTTTACCAAGCCAATTAACCTACAAACATGCACATCTTTGGAGTGTGGGAGGAAACGAACCCTCGGAGAAAACCCACACGGGTCACGGGGAGAACGTACAAACTCCAAACAGACAGCAGGCTTAGTCAGGATCAAACCTGGGCCTCTGGCGCTGTAAGGCAGCAACTCTACCGCTGCAATACCGTGCCGGCCTGTTTTGTGTTTTCTCTTTTGACAGGACTTTCTACATTCACCTCCCCATCACCGAATCTCATTGTATGTTCCGGCCCCCACCTTGCATGGCCTATATTAAGAGATTACCCGTGGAAATTGATCCGATGACCTTTTAACGTGTAGTTAAAACCAGCTGCGGCTCTCAGTTTGTTAACCCACTGGTAATTCCTTTCAGCGAGGGTCTGGCCAATAAAGTTGTGCATTTAGTTCAGCTCTAAATGTCAGGTTTTTCCAAAATGGGAGTGCTTTGCAGAACATTTTCCATATAAAAGGCCTACTATCAACGCGTCCATCTGCTAATGGCAATAATCCATTATGTTTGAGAGTGGAATCGGGGATGTGGAGCTGATTAAATAAATTCTCCACTGGAGCATCATTCGTCAATCAATGCTCTGTTTTACAGCAGCACAATAACTAGCCTGTGCACGGCATTCTCAGGTGTAGCATCCCACCCTCAGCAAAATAAAACTCTTTAATACGCCGATGTGCTCATTTTATGAGGGCAGTGAACATTTCAATTTCAGCCACACAATTTGAAAAGCGTATCTGTTTTGGAAGTAATTATTTCCGAAACATCTCCTGGACAAGAGTGCAGTTTTCATTCCAATTAAGAGTCTTATATTACCCAGGGATTTTATTAGATAAAGTGGCAGGTACAACTCCGAAGGTTTCATGTCTTCAATTCTCCCTTTCAGCAAAACACAAATGGGGCATTCATTTAATTAAAGTCCTTGGGCTGGCTGCATCCCAAGGGATTCAAGGCAAGGTGAGCAAAAACTCCAGCGGTGGCTGAAATTAAAATGTAAACATGGCTTTTGGGTCAGGAGAGCGGATTATAGTTGCACCCCGCAGACATAACGAAGGCCAACTCTCCATATCAGGGCCCCTGTTAAACATAGAACATCACAGCACAGGCCCTTCGGCCCGCAATGTCTGTGGCGAACATGAAACCAAGATAAACTAATCTCCTCTGCCTGGGCGTGATCCATATCCTATATCAAAGCCTCTTCAATGCCTTCAAGTCTGAAGAAGGGTGTCGACCCGAAACGTCACCCATTCCTTCTCACCGGAGACGCTGCCTGTCCCGCTGAGTTACTCCAGCTTTTTGTGTCTATCCTCTTAAATGCCTATGGTATCTGCCTCCACTACCACTGTCACCACCCCCTGGCAGTGCATTCCAGTCACCCATTCACTAATGCGCTCCCCCGCCCTTTCACTAATGCGCTCCCCCCTTGGAGGAGGGGGGGAGGAGGAGAGGGAGGAGGAGGAGAGGGAGGAGGAGGTGGGGAGGAGGGTGCTAAAATACAAGAGAGGCTTCGGGTCTAGGCCTCACTCAATCCTACCCTCTCCCCTTCCCTGCCCCCCCTCTACGAGGAATGGGCCCAACGGGTCCACTTGGTCTAGTCTCCTTTAAAAGTTACGCCCTCTTGTCTGATATGTCCACCCTGGGGGAAAAGGTTCTGTCCGTCTACCATATCTATTGGAGTGCCTCCCGTCAATCACACGCATCAAGAACTCCGATCTATCCAAAATATATACCCTTGTCTTTCACCCTGCCTAGTCCATTTGTAAAGAAGCAGGCTGGCACAGCTGCCACACAGCGACAGAGACCCGGGTTCCATCCCGACTACGGGTGCTGTCTGTACGGAGTTTGTACCTTCTCCCCGTGACCATGTGGATTTTCACCGGCTGTTCTGGTTTCCTCCCATACTCCAAAGACGTGCAGGTGTGGAGGTTATTTGGCTTTGGTGAAATTGTAAATTGTCCCTAGTGTGTAGGCTATTACTAGAGTACGGGGTGATTGCGGGTCGGCACAGACTCAATGGGCCAAAGGGCCCGTTTCCGCGCTCTATCTCTAAACTAATCTAAACTAAACTAAACATGCATCCCACACAAAAACAGGCGGCCACGTTAATTGTCTGACTGAAGCCTGAGGTCTTATTGTGTGGACAAGTGGTGAATAAATAGTGCATCCCAAAGGGTGCCTTTGAAAGAGCTGTTCGATTTACGTTTTTCCTTATTTTTTTTTACTTGGTGGGCTACTTTTCAAGTTCCCCTTTGAAATATATTGTTGAAACAGCTGACGGTGATCAATGACGTGTGTGTTTTGTGTTTGCAGTGTTCTGGAGTCTGCAGTATGAGAGAGG
The DNA here is from genome assembly GCF_053455715.1 of Rhinoraja longicauda. NCBI lineage: Eukaryota > Metazoa > Chordata > Chondrichthyes > Rajiformes > Arhynchobatidae > Rhinoraja > Rhinoraja longicauda. The sequence goes on from NC_135957.1 coordinate 6,174,123, forward strand.
CAACAAGCTGGTCATTCTCCGAAACCTCCTCTGGCCCGGCTTCACCTTCTTCCACGTGCCTGAAACCACTCAGTTCGGCTACATCTACATGGGGCTGGGCGAGAAGAACATAGACTTCCCCTTCATGATATGACACCCCCCGACCCCGGCAAAAATACCGCAAGACTTGGCTTGCTCCACTCTTCTTTGCTTTAATCAAATTACAGATGATATCCCCCGTCCCCAGTAAAGTGTACGTACACCAAATAAAACCTCTGGGTCTGAATAAATGTTATTTCAATATGCTTGCTCGTGTCTGTTACTCAATAAAGATTCAGGGAGAGCAGGGGCACGAGTGAGTGCAGATGCTGCCACGCCGAGCAGTGAGGCTTGGGCTAGCCAGCCTCCCCATCAGTGCTTCATGAAGCAGGGCTTCTTCCCGTAGGTAACGTTGTTCTTCATTATTGGATCTCCCACAGGCATGCGTATCTTGCACCACTTGAGGCCTTTCTTCCAAATGGGCTTCACCGATTCAATCGACCACCGAGTTAAATACCTGCAAAAAACATAATTATTCTTTAAAAATTGCTGGGGTGTTGCTCATTGTGATGCACTGACGTGTGTGGCCCTTTGTGTTTAGTTTAGTTTAGAGATACAGCCCAGGAACAGGCCCTTCGGCCCACCGGGTCCGCACCGACTAGCGATCCCCGCACATTAACACTGCCCTACGCACACTGGGGACAATTTACACTTATACCAAGCCAATTAACCGACAAACCTGTACGTCTTTGGAGTGTGGGAGGAAACCGAAGATCTCGGAGAAAACCCACGCAGGTCACGGGGAGAACGTACAAACTCCGTACAGACAGCACCCATAGTCGGGATGGAACCCGGGTCTCTGGCCACCACTGAGGCTTACTAAAGATATATTAAAAAATAAACCGCAGTTGCTGGTTTACTAAAGACGGCAAACTATATACCAAAGATATACAACATGTTGCAGTAACTCAGCCGGGTAAGCAGCATCTCTGGAGAAAATGGATAGGCAGCTTTTCGGGTCAGGACCCTTCTTCAGTCTGATTGCAAGGGAGAGGAACTGGAAGCCCACCACGTCCACACTGACCATCGATCACCCGTTCACACTAGTTCTATGTTATCCCACTTTGGCACCCACTTCGTACACACGAGGGGCAATTTTACACAGGCCAATTAACCTGCAAACCCGCACATCTTTGGGATGTGGGCTGAAAGTGGAGCACCTGGAGAACGTGCAAACTCCACACAGCTGGCACCCCAAGTCAGGATCGAACCCGGGTCTCTAGCGCTGCGTCTCTAGGGTTGGTGGTGGAGTCAGATACAATTGTGGCATTTAAAAGACTTTTGGATAGGCACAGGCACATGGACAAGCAGGGGATGGAGGGGTATGGATCATGTGCAGGCAGATTAGACTGGTCTTGGAATCAGTTTGGCAAAGACTTTGTGGGCCAAAGGACCTGTTCCTCTGTTGCACTGTTCTACGCTTTAAATCTAATCTGGACCAAATCATGAGAGGAATATAGTCCCCCTACTATAGGAATATAGTATAGGAATATAATCATGAGAGGAAAAAGTTATCCTTCGGGTTCCCATTAAATCTTTCCCCCCTCATCTTAAACCTATGTCCTCTGGTTCTCGACTCGCTTACTCTGGGAGAAAGACTATTCAAGATTCAAGATATCTGACAAATAAAGATATCTTGAATCTTGAATAGTCTTCCTCCCAGAGTAAGTGAGTCGAGAGCCAAAGGACATAAGTTTAAGATGAGGGGGGAAAGATTTAATGGGAACCCGAAGGGTAACTTTTTTACACAAAGTGTGGTGGGTGTATGGAACGGAGGAGGTAGTAGAGGGACTATTGCAACGTTTCAGAAGCATTTAGACAGGTATATGGATAGGGTAGGTTTAGAGGGCTATGGGCAAAACGCAGGAGGATGGAACTGGTGTAGATGGGACATGTTGGTCGGCGTGGGCAAGTTGGGCCGAAGGGCCGTTTCCATGCTGTATGTCTCTGGCACTCAAACGACACTTCAGAGAACGATGGGCCAAACGGCTTAGTTCTGTTCCCATGTTCTGGTCCTATGTCTTAGGTAAGCGATCAGGAACAGATACCTGACGCGAATCTTCAACCGAAGATAGACACAAAAAGCTGGAGTAACTCGGCGGGACTGGCAGCATCTCTGGAGAGGAGGCCGGCTTTACTACCTTGCTTGTTACTGTGGAGAAGAACAACCGGCACTGAACCCTGATGCTCCTGCCTAGATGACGACTCCAGGCAACGGGCGAGCAGCCGCTGGAGTTTTATTGAGTACCAAGTGATGCACGCCTGGATGTCCGATAAATCAGCCAGTCCGCAGTGGCTTGCTACACCGTCGTTAAATTACACACATTAATGACTGTTTTTCAAAATACCTTCCGCCTCGCCATTAAACCGGTTATTAATAACCTCAGTGAAAATAGCTTCCTCTGCTTTTAAAAAGTGAACAAGCTTTAGCGGGTCATTACAGGAGCTTGTAAAAGATGCATGTAAAATAAGAATAACATGGAAGCAGATGGTTATTTAGCTAGTCTTCAATAAAATACGTTTACTTCACTATAAAGCCCGACTTAACTTGTCCCCCGCAACAAAAGAAGAGGAATAACGGTTTGTTTGTGTCGACATTAAGCGCAAACAAATTTCCTCGCTCACCTCACCATGCATTGTAAAGTTAAGATCTGTTTCTCCAGCCTTTTCAGTCTGTCAGACTCAATCTCTTTCTCAGTCAGAGATTTATACAGCCTCGAAACATGCCCTTCAGCCCAACTTGCTCACGCCGACCAACATGCCCCTTCGACACAAGTCCCACCTGCCTACATTTGACCCACATCCCTCTAAACCTATCCTATCCATGCACCTGTCTAAATGTTTCTTAAACGTTGTGATATTACCTGCCTCCAATACCCTTTATGTAAAAAACCTCAGGTTCCTATAAAATCTTTCCCTTCACCTTAAACTTTTCTCCTCTGGTTCTCATTCCCCCAACCCTGGGTATACGCATTTACCCTAAAATGCATTCAGAAAGTATTCAGACCCCTTCACTTTTTCCACATTTTGTTACGTTACAGCCTTATTTTAAAATGGATTCAATTCATTTTTTTAATCATTCATCTACACACAATACCCCAGAATAAAAAAGCGAAAACAGGTGTTTAGAAATTTTAGTTAAAAAGAAATAACTTAAAAATATCACGCTTACGTAAGTATTCAAACCCTTTGCTATGACACTCAAAATTGAGCTTATGTTCATCCTGTTTCCATTGATTATCCTTGAGATGTTTCTACAACTTGATTGGAGTCGACCAGTGGTAAATTAAATTGAGTGGACATGATTTGGAAAGGCACACACCTGTCTATATAAGGTCCTACAGTTGACAGTGTTGCCCTCTTGCCACGGAAGCCATGCATTCCATGGAACTGCTGGGGCATTAGGCTGTTTAGTCTCTCAACTCCATTTTATCATTGTGCTTCGCAGTGGCGCAGCTGGTAAAGCCACTGCCTCACAGCGTCAGAGACCCGGGTTTGATCCCGACCTCGGCCACACACTATGGAGTTTTCATGTTCTCCTGGTGACCAAGTGGGTTGCTCCAGTTTCCTCGCAAGTCCAAAAGGCGTGCAGGTTCGTAGATTAATTGGCCCTCTGTAAATCAACCCGAGTGTGTGGAGAGTGGATGCACGCAAGGAAAGCTTTCCACTGTACCTCGGTACACATGACAATAAACTAAACCAAACTAAAACTCAACTCCACTTGATGAAAGCAGTGCCGATGCTGTTGGATGTAACATAGAACAGTACAGCACAGGAACAGGCTCTTTGGCCCACAATGGCCATGTTGAACATGATGCCAAGACCAATTTGGTGTTTAAGAACAAGAAGGCAGATTATTATCTGAATGGTAGACACAAAATGCTGGAGTAACTCAGCAGGACAGGCAGCATCTCTAGAGAGAAGGAATGGGTGACGTTTCGGGTCAAGACCCATCTTCAGACTGAAACGTCACCCATTCCTTCTCTCCAGAGAGGCTGCCTGTCCCGCTGAGTTACTCCAGCATTTTGTGTCTCCCTTCGATTTAAACCAGCATCTGCAGTTCCTGCCTACACACTGAATCAAGGGATATGGGGAAAAAGCAGGAACGGGGTACTGATTTTGGATGATCAGCCATGATCGTATTGAATGGCGGTGCTGGCTCGAAGGGCCGAATGGCCCTATTTTCTATGTGTCTAATTCTTATCTGCCAGCATAGAACTGAGATGAGGAAAAACTTTTCAGTCAGAGAGTTGTGAATCTGTGGAATTCTCTGCCTCAGAAGGCAGTGGAGGCCAATTCTCTGAATGCATTCAAGAGAGAACTGGATAGAGTTCTTAAGGATAGCGGAGTCAGGGGGTATGGGGAGAGGGCAGGAACGGGGTACTGATTGAGAATGATCAGCCATGATCACATTGAATGGCGGTGCTGGCTCGAAGGGCCGAATGGCCTCCTCCTGCACCTATTGTCTATTGTCTATTGTCATATAATTTATATCCCACCATTCCCTGTATATCCACATGGCGACCCAAAAACAAAAATACTAGAGGAGCAAGATAGACCATTCGGCCCTAAAAACCGTAGTATGTCATGGCGCCATTTTAGTAGGCAGAACTTGCAGAAACATTTTAAAAGAAAAATAACAAAAATCTGTGAATTGATAGATGTGATATAACACAGAAAAGCAGAATTAGGCCATTCAGCCCATCGAGTCTACTTCGCCATTCAACACTGGCTAATCTATGTTTCCCTCTCAACACCATTCTCCTGCCTTCTCCCTGTAACCTTTCACGCCCTTGTTAAACTAATCTCCTCTACATGTATTACATGCACATGATCCATATCCCTCCATCACCTGCACTTCCACGTGCCTGTCTAAAAGTCTCTTAAACACCACTATCGTATCTGCCTCCACCACTACTCTTGGCAGCGCGTTCCAGGCACCCACCACCCTCTGTGTAAAACACCTGCCCCACACATCTCCTTTTCAACTTTGTCCCTCTCACTTTAAAGCTATGCTGTCACGTCTGTGACATTCCCACCCTGGAAAGGCTCTGACCGTCTACCCTCTCATAATTGTACACACATCTATCAGGTCTCCCCTCAACCTCCGGCGTTTCAGAGTGAACAATCCAGGTTTGTCCAAACTCTCCCTGTAGCTAATGCCCTCTAATCCACAGGCAGCAGCGTTCTGGTAAATCCCTTCTGCACCCTCTCCAAAGCCTCCACATCATTCCTGTAAAGGGGCAACCAAAACTCCAGATGCAGCCTGACCAAAGTCATATGTTCTTGAGGTGTTCATGGGCCAAGTATTCTGCACGAGCCTCACCAGAGAATTCTGCCTTTTTGTCAATACCCTCAGCATTCACCATTCCAGGGAAGACAATCCAAGTTTGTCCGACCTGCTCATCTCGGTAGCATTTTGTGGCAAATGTTGAAACAAATAACTGCAGATGCTGGTCCTCGAACCGAAACATCACCTGTCCACGTTCTCCAGAGATGCTGCCTGACCTGCTGAGTTGCTCCAGCACTCTGTGTCCCTGTGAGCATTCTGCCAAACAGCTTCAGTGCTTTTTACTTCAGCTTTCCAGCATCTGCAGCCGTTTCTTTGCTTATTTTTGATTTCCAATGACCTCATCTGCTGGGTGACACAAATGTTGGTCGGACACAATCCCACAAATAATCCCAACAGGGATAGACTCTGTGCGTAACACGTCCAATTCAATGGCGTATGACCTTTTATATAGGAGTGTGAGCAAATCGACATTCATATGCAATGTGCTTCATTTCAACAACCTATATCCAGATACGTTCGTCATGTAGGTGAAGACACAGGTGTTGAAGGTTATTAACAGCCCACTTTATGATGAGACTACTAACAAGCAAATGAAATCTATATACTAAAACTCTCGTTGTTTGTTTGTTTGTTCCTGAACTACAGCCAAAACGGTTTACACAACAATTTTAGGCCCACCTTACTCACCGTCGTCCCTTTGGTGCTAATGGAAGAGGTTTCATTGAAATCGGTGTTATATTTTTCAAGTTATTCACATTTTAAAGTTTAAATCTACTAGGGAGGGAGGGGGGTGGAGGGAGTGAGGGGGAGGGAGGATGGAGAAGGGAGGGAGTGAGGGGGAGTGGGGGAGGGGGTAGGGGGAGGAGGGAAGGGGAGGGAGGGAGTGAGGGAGGAGGGGAGGGGGGAAGGGGAGGCCAAGGGGGGGTGGGAGGAGGGAAGGGGAGAGGGGGAAGGGGGGAGGAGAGGGTGCTGCACCAATGCAGGAGAGGTTTGGGCCCAACATGTCCACTTGGTCTAGTTTTTATTAAAATGCAAGAACTGTGTGTGTGACAGCAGAATTTGCTTGAAATATTTTAAAAACCTTTTCATGTAATGCGCCGATATTTTAATGTGTCTTAAAATGAACCAGCATCATATGAAATTTATTACACTATATTTCCCAAACAAAATACTCCTTTGCAAAGTTTACATAAAGTTCCCTTTTTTTTTAAACCTCATTTCGTTCTTCTTTTGGTCTGCTCTCCAATTTTATTTTTAGCTGCGTGAATTGATGTTGATTCTTGACTCAATAATCATTCGGCTATTCATCTGAGATACGATTAACTTCCTTTCAATGGAAAATCAGCCCCATATGTTTGCAATTATGTAACTGGGACAATATATTTCTCCATTGTTTGTGTAACGTTAACATGAAGAACTTGCTTCATTTTATGTTCCTCGTCAAACTTGTGGTCAAATATTACAGAGCGAAATTAGATTAAACTTCTAATCTTTATGGATAAAGAAGGCGTGTAAACTGGCAAGCTGAATTTCAGATTTGCAGATAATATTGGAGGCCGTGAATGGGCTATGAAAGAAAACACCTCATATAAAAGAGTATTTTAGTTCCCAATCACCACTTTTAAATGTCTGCTTTGTATTTTGGGCAAGTCAATAGACAATAGACAATAGGTGCAGGTGTAGGCCATTCGGCCCTTCGAGCCAGCACCACCATTAAATGTGATCATGGCTGATCATTCTCAATCAGTACCCCGTTCCTGCCTTCTCCCCATACCCCTGACTCCGCTATCCTTAAGAGCTCTATCTAGCTCTCTCTTGAATGCATTCAGAGAATTGGCCTCCACTGCCTTCTGAGGCAGAGCAATCCACAGATTTACAACTCTCTGGCTGAAAAAGTTTTTCCTCATCTCCGTTCTAAATGGCCAACCCCTTATTCTTAAACTGTGGCCCCTTGTTCTGGACTCCCCCAACATTGGGAACATGTTAACTGCCTCTAACGTGTCCAACCCCTTAATAATCTTATACGTTTCGATAAGATCTCCTCTCATCCTTCTAAATTCCAGTGTATACAAGCCTAGTCGCTCCAGTCTTTCAACATATGACAGTCCAGCCATTCCGGGAATTAACCTAGTGAACCTACGCTGCACGCCCTCAATAGCAAGAATATCCTTCCTCAAATTTGGAGACCAAAACTGCACACAGTACTCCAGGTGCGGTCTCACTGCAAAGGTCATTTGTTTGCCACAAAGAAAGAACATCATCTTTATGACCTGCCAATTCATGGGAGGGAAGATAAGGGACTGAACTTGCTGTATTCCCACTGGTTTACACAGATACTCGTGAGTGTGCGGGGGGGGGGGGGGTAGAGTAGGGGTCTGACAAGGCATCCTTGCGGGGCTCCGGTGTTGAGAGCTATCGTGGAGGAGGTGTTGTCACACACGGACGGAGACAAGCAGGAATTTCTTTAGTCAGAGGGTGGTGAATCTGTGGAATTCTTTGCCACAGAAGGCTGTGGGGGCCAAGTCAATGGATATTTTTAAAGCAGAGATAGATAGATTCTTGATCAGTGCGGGTGTCAGGGGTTACGGGGAGAAGGCAGGAGAATGGGGTTCGGCGGGAGAGATGGATCAGCCACGATTGAAAGGCGGAGTAGACTTGATGGTCGGAAGGGCCTAATTCTACTCCGATCACTTATGACATGACCTATCTTCACTGATTGTGGGTCTGGAAGCCGTGGATTCAGTGGCAGAGGTGGGTTGCCGACTCCTAGATCCAGGAGTTTGGAGATAAATTTGGATGGGATGATGCCGTTGAAGGCAGAGGCGCAGTTGCTAAATAGAGGAGTTTGACGTGGGTACCTTGGCGTCTTGGTGTTCCAGAGATGGGTTTGTGGCCAGGGAGATGTCGCCTGCTGTGGACCTGTTGGAACGGTGGGCAAAATGCAGCGGATCACGGCTGGTTGGGAGCCTGGAGTTAATGGAGCACCATTACCAGTCTCCTGAAGCACTTCATGATGGTGGATGTCAGAGCCACAGGACAGTAGTCATTAAGGCACTTAATAACTTACTACCTTACTTATCTTTTGGCAGGGGTGGGGGCCTGGAACGCACTACCAGGAGTGATGGCGGAGGCAGATATGATAGTGGCATTTAAAGGGCTTGTGGATAGGCACATGGACGTGCAGGGAATGGTGGGATATGGATCTTGTGCAGGCAGAGGAGATTAGTTTAACTTGGCATTATGTTCCGCACGGGTATTGTGGAGTACTGTACTGTTCTATATTAGTTTTATGCTCTATGCTCCACACGAGTCCTATTTTCTTGTCCCCACACTCTCGACAGCCTCCCCGCTGTTTTGTCTCTTACCCACCGATATTTTTCGAGGCTGTTCACAGTGGCCAATTCAACGGACATCCCGCATGTTTTTGGGATGCGGGAGGAAACGAGAAGTTTCTACTGGAAGAGCCTTAGACCTGGTTATGCCTACACTCCATGTAGGCACAAGAGAGAGTTAGATTTAGCTCTTGGGGCTAAAGGAATCAAGGGATACGGGGAGAAAGCAGGAACGGGGCACTGGTTTTGGATGATCACCCATGATCATATTGAACGTTGGGCCCATGGGCTGAATGGCCTACTCCTGCGCCGACTTTCTACGTCTCTATGAAACGGCAGCACCCATGCGGTCACGGGGAGAGTGGACAATAGACAATAGACAATAGTGCAGGAGGAGGCCATTCAGCCCTTCGAGCCAGCACCGCCATTCAATGCGATCATGGCTGATCATTCTCAATCAGTACCCCGTTCCTGCCTTCTCCCCATACCCCCTCACTCCGCTATCCTTAAGAGCTCTATCCAGCTCTCTCTTGAATGCATTCAGAGAATTGGCCTCCACTGCCTTCTGAGGCAGAGAATTCCACACCATGGGGAGTGGAACCAATGGAGAAGCTGGGCGCCTCACGGATAACGGCATGGACAAACTTCCATCCTTTCATGCAATCCCAGAGAAAAGCAACAAAGTCCTGGCGGTCTTTTCCCTTTAACGAGAGCTGGAAGAGTGCTGGAATAACTCGGCGGATCAGGCAGCATCTCTGGAGATCATGGATAGGTGACGTTTTGAATCGAGACCCTTCTTGAGGCTGGGGCGATAGGTTGAGACCATTCTTCAGACTCATCCATGTTCTCCAGAGATGCTGCCTGACCCACGGAGCTCCAGCACTTTGTGTCCATTTGGGTATTAACAAGCATCTGCAGTTCTGTGTTTCTACTGGGAGAGACTTCGAGCAGGTTAAGCCTACACTGAAATGAGACTCCCCGTCTCGATGGTTTCACAGAACAATAAACAACCCCACAATTATCCTTTTCTCACAATATTTTGAAAGGCTCAAAACCCATTTAAACAAAATGAGTTAATGGTATGTTTAGTCGCAGTGTTAAATGTACTGGAAAACACTTTTAACAAATCACTTGCATCAGGAAGCAGCAATCTTTACAATTTGTGGAGCCAAACTGTGCCAGGTCAGAGACACGACGCTGGAATCTTGAGCAGAACACAAAGTGCTGGAGGAACTCAGCGGGACAGGCAGCACCTGGGGAGAGGAATGGCCGGGTGAAAGGTTCGGGACCCTTCTTCAGACTAATCCATCTGAAGACGTTCTAAATCAGTGCGTGGAAAGGTCCCGACCCAAAATATCATCTGTCCATTTCCCTCCGCCTGTCCATTTCCAAATGGGATTAGCGTAGATGGGGCAACGAGGACAAGTTGGGCTGAAGAGCCTGTTTCTGTGCTGCATGACTCGATGACTGGTAGATTTGCACAGCTTGACGACAATGCAGGGTGAAAATCAGACACCTTCATCAAGAGCCAGTTCAACATCAGGAGGAATATTGGCCATGGGATCTTGAAAAGTCCTCGTTTACTGTCTCAACGGACCAATTTTTTAGTTTTGAGATACAGCGCGGAAACAGGCCCTTCGCCCCACTGACTCTGCACCGACCAGCGATCCCCGCACATCAACACTATCCTACACCCACTAGGGACAATTTACACATACACCAAGCCAATTAACCTACAAACCTGTACGTCTTTGGGGTGCGGGAGGAGACCGAAGATCTCGGGAAAAACCCACGCGGGTCACGGGGAGAACGTACAAACTCCGCACAGACGGCGCCCGTAGTCGGGATCGAACCCGGGCCTCTGGTGCTGCATTCGCTGTAAGGCAGCAACTCTACCGCTGTGCCACCGTGCCGCCCAATTCATGAGCAATTCAGGCACTCTTTAGGTTTTGCACCAAGGTGTTAGTCTGGAAAATGGGCAGGTTCCGCACTTGAAGGGTGCAGCTGGTAGAGCTGCTGCCTCACAGCGCCAGAGATCCGGGTTCCATCCTGACCTTGGGTGCTGTCTGTGCTTACACGTTCTCCCGGTGACCACGAGGGTTTCCTCCGGGTGCTTAGGTTTCCTCCCACGTCCCAAAGGCGTACGGGTTTTCAGGTTAATCGGCCCTCTATAAATTGCCCCCTCAGTGTGTAGGGAAAGTGGGATAACATAGAACCAGTGTGAACGGCTGATCGATGGTCGGCGTGGACTCATTGGGCCATGTTCTCCAGATATGCTGCCTGACCCGCTGGGTTACTCCAGCACTTCTGTGTCTTTTTTCCCCACCGGAATGATGCCTGGATTAGAGGATATTAAGTACCAGGAAGGGTTGGACAGATCTTGGATGGTTTTCTCTGGAACGTAAGAGGTTGAAGGGAGATCCGATAGAAGTATCTAAAATTCCAAGAGGTACTAGCAAGGGGAGACCGTCAGAACCTTGAAGCCAAATCTGTTGAAACAGTTTCTTGGTAAAAAGGGCACTTCACTGGAGTAATGTCCAACAAGATGTGACACCGACCACATAGCACATGTTAGGACTGCTGAAGAAAAGCTTGGTGAAAGAGTGAATGTTCTAGTCAGTCATCAACTGCAACCGTGACCTGAACACGGTCAATTCATAGCAAACTGAGTCCAAGTTTTACATTTCTGTTCGTTCCCAGCCCATCCATCTCTGCAAATGTGATCATATCGAGCGTGCTGTACCTAAGGGCACTGCTCAGCCTTTCATCTCCTTTGTCACAGTGATATCAGAGGTGGTTTGGATGCCAAGTACTATTGTCCTGCCCATCTGGGTTTGTACATGACCGCACTTTCGCATTCAAAGATCAGGGGATGGACGGATCATTCACACTAGTTAACAAAGAACCATAGAAAATAGGAGCAGGAGTAGGCCATTCAGCCCTTCGAGCTAGCACCGCCATTCAATATGATCGTGGCTGACCATCCAAAATCAGTACCCTGTTCCTGCTTTCTCCCCACATCCTTTGATTCCGTTAGCCCTAAGAGCGAAATCCAGCTCTCTCTTGAAAACATCCAATGAATTGGCCTCCACTGCCTTCTGTGGCAGAGAATTCCACAGATTCACAACTCTCTGGGCGAAAACATTTTTCTTCATCTCAGTCTTAAATGAACTACCCCTGATTCTTACACTGTGACCCCTGGTTCTGGACTCACCCAACATCGGGAACATTTTTCCTGCATCTAGCCTGTCCAATCCCTTAAGAATTCTATATGTTTCTATAAGGTTACCTCTCATCCTAAATTCCAGTGAATTCAAGCCCAGTCGATCCATTCTTTCATTATATGTCAGTACCGCCATCCCGGGAATTAACCTGGTGAACCTACGCTGCACTCCCTCAATAGCAATAATGTCCTTCCTCAAGTGAGGAGACCAAACTTGCACACGGTACTCCAGGTGTGGTCTCACCAGGGCTGTGCTGTTCAAGGACAATGAGTTGAACTGGCTTCTCCTTTGCTACTTTGTAAGTACCGTTCAAAGCTCAGCAGATTTGCCATCGCTGAGTGACAGGTCAGACATACTAATTCCAGTCACTGCTTCTGGCTTCCAATTGTGAATATTACACAGGTCGCACAGTCGACCTCATCACCAGTAGCTTTCAACGTCAATGTCTTCCCAGCCACAAAGAACACAAGGGGGCCTCAGGCTTTCTGCCACACACATAAGGGGATCTGAATGACGTCAAAACTGAAGGTTGTTTTTCTTCCCTCCTGGTTACAGCTGAGACCACGCTGCGTTGATATGCTGAAAGAACAATCCTCTTGCGTTATGAGAGATGGGCCTGACAGGCTCAATGGCTGTGGCTCTCCAAACCATTGAGTGACTCTAAAACAAGCCACTTCTTCAAACCCGCCACTTGATGCGGGTGCGAGAGTGTTACTGAAGGGACGTTCCGTTCCAAATGGATCCTCGTGAGCCACTGAATGAAACTCATTGTTCACCCAAAGACTGAACTGAATAAATATCCACCCATTTTCTTTCCAACTGTGTGCCCAAATGCCCCAGCTACGAAGGCTCTCTGAAGGAGCAGAGGTTTTAGAGACGCAGTATGGAAACAGGCCCTACTGCCCGCCGAGTCTGCGCCAACCATCAATCATTTGGACACTAATTGCTGGAGTAACTCAGCGGGACAGGCAGCATCTCTGGAGAGAAGGAATGGGTGACGTTTCATGTCAAGACCCTTCCTCAGACCCGATTCCTTCTCTCCAGAGATGCTGCCTGTCCCGCTGAGTTACTCCAGCTTTTTGTGTCCTTCTTCGGTTTGAACCAGCATCTGCTGTTCCTTCCCGCACACATCAATCATTTGGACTCGTACATAGATAGGAAAGGTTTAGAGGGATATGGGCCAAACGTAGGCTAATGGGAGAACTAATAGGGCATCTTGCCCTAATTAGCCGTAGGCTAAGAGGGCGTCTTGGTCGGCAAGGTGAAGTTTGGCCAAAGGGCCTGTTCCCGACCTGTATAACTCCATGACCCATTCACACTAGTCGTGTGTTGTGCCACGTTCAAGCTCACCTCCTACACACTGGGGGCAATTTACAGAAGGACAATCAATCTACAAACCCACGCGTCTTTGAGAATGAGGAGATAACCCACCTGGTCACGTGGAGAAGGTGCAAACTCCACGCACAGACAGCAGGTGGGGTTAGGATGGAACCCGGGTCTCTGGCACTAGCTATTGTATGAGTTTCAACTGATTGTATCTAACTATGGTATCAGTCTGGCTCTCAGTCTGAAGAAGGGTCTCGACCCGAAACGTCACCCATTCCTTCTCTCCAGAGACGCTGCCTGTCCCGCTGAATTACTCCAGCATTTTGGTGTATCTGATCTGTTTGGTTAGCACACAAAACAACACTTTTCACTGTACCTCGGTACACGTGACAATAATAAACCTAAACCCAAACCTAAAGCGTTTAATACTTCAGGTCGAAAATCCTTTGTCAGATTTGTATGGTACCAAGATGATGTAATAAAGGAGAATCCCCGTCCTGAAACATCGACCTTTTCTCTGGAGAAGGGTCTCAATCCTAAACGTCACCTATCCATATTCTTCAGAGATGCTGCCTGACCCGCTGAGTTACTCTGGCATTTTGTGTCCTTTTCTAGTAAACCAGCATCTGTAGTTTTTTGTTTCTCGTGTTTCTCTTTCCACAGATGCTGCCTGTCCTGCTCTGTTTTTCCAGCAATCTCTGGTTTCACTTAAGGGCGGCACGGTGGCGCAGCGGTAGAGTTGCTGCCTTACAGCGAATGCAGTGCCGGAGACTCAGGTTCGATCCTGACTGCGGGCCCCGAGTTTGTACGTTCTCCCCGTGACCTGCGTGGGTTTTCTCCGAGATCTTCGGTTTCGTCCCGCACTCCAAAGACGTACAGGTATGTAGGTTAATTGACTGGGTAAATGTAAAAATTGTCCCTAGTGTTTGTAGGATAGTGTTAGTGTGCAGGGATCGCTGGGCGGCGCGGACCCGGTGGGCCAAAGGGCCTGTTTCCGCGCTGTATCTCTAAATCTAAAAAAAAAATCTAGATTTCCTCCATTTGCAGTATTTTATTTTTCCATTTTCAACCACTGCCGAATAACTCATCTGGTTTATTATCATTCTTCCTTCAGGGGCAAAAATCTACTTCATCCAGTTTCTGTCCCTTTATTGATTGCGACCCAAACTCTTATCTTTTCTCTGCTATGCCCTGGCAGGTCATTCTGGTCAGGGGAAAATAGCAAGACAATGAACACAGTCCTATCTCTATCATTACAAAAGAGGAAGGTTTCACTTCAGTTTAGTTTAGTTTAGGAACTTACCCTTCGGCCCACTGATTCTGCGCCGACCAACGATACACTAGCTCTGTCCTCTGTTGGGGGAGTCCAGATCCAGGGGCCACAGTCTTCGACTAAAGGGGAGGCCATTTAAAACTGAGGTGAGAAGGAACTTTTTCACCCAGAGTTGTGATTTTATGGAATTCTCTGCCACAGAGGGCAGTGGAGGCCAAATCACTGGATGGATTTAAGAGAGAGTTAGATAGAGCTCTAGGGGCTAGTGGAATCAAGGGATATGGGGAGAAGGCAGGCACGGGTTACTGAATGTGGATGATCAGCCATGATCACAATGAATAGCGGTGCTGGCTCGAAGGGCCGAATGGCCTCCTCCTGCACCCCTATTTTCTATGTTTCTATGTTTCTATGTTACACACTAGGGGCAATTTACAGAAACCAATTCACTGACAAAACCACACGTCTTTGGGATGTGGGAGGATACCGGAGAAAACCCACGCAGGTCACGGGTAGAACTTACAAACTCCGTGCTGACAGCACCCACAGTCAGGATGGAACCCGGGTCTCTGGCGCTGTGAGGCAGCAACTCTACCGCTGCGCCACCGTGTCACCCACGGGAGGGTATACACGGGGGAGGGTTATACATCCTCGGGTTATTTGCCCGTGCGATCCTAGAGACTGGGAGTTTATTGTGCATTCTGTTAACGTTAATGAAGGAGCAATTTTCTGGGCGTCAAAATACAAAAGGACGGATAGACCTGCTGCCTCACAGGCCCGGAGGCCTGGATTCGATCGTGACCCTGGATGGAGCCCAGTACATTGTACATTCATCCTGTCACATGTCCCAAAGACGTGCGGGTTGGTAGGTTAACTGGCTTCTGTAAATACAATACAATACCATACAATATATCTTTATTGTCATTGTACAGGGGTACAACGAGATTGGGAATGCGCCTCCCATACGATGCAATAATTTAATTAGCGAGTCAGTATTAATTTAAACAACCCAGTGAAACAAATTGGACCAGTTTTAAAACAGAATAAAGTGCAAGTAGATCTGTGCCGGATCACTGTGCGATGTGACCATCCGGCTCAGCAGGACCGGTTCATAGCAGCTATGGCCCTGGGGATGAAGCTGTTCCTGAGTCTGGAGGTGCGGGCGTAGAAGGCCTTGTATCGTCTGCCCAATGGTAGAAGTTCGAACAGACTGTTGCAGGGGTGTGAGGAGTCTTTGTGGATGCTGGTGGCTTTTCTGAGGCATCGTGTGTTGTAGATGCCCTCCAAGGCTGGTAGCTGTGTTGCCTTACTGTGTAGGGGGTGGAATGCGAAAGTGGAATAACATAGAACTAGTGTGAGCGGGTGATCGATGGTTGACGTGGATTTGGTGGGCCGAAGGGCCTGTTTCCATGCTGTATCCCTGAACTAAACTGAATGAAAAGTGAGGGAGTAATGCACCAGCTACCTAATGTCTTGTGCAGGTCCCTCAGGTGGACAACATAAACGCTTGCTACCAACCAACCCCTGATCAAAGTTATATAAGTCTTGAAATTTATATTAAGACTGTACCAGAGCCTCAAAGGTTAAGTTGTGAGGACGGGTTGCATAAACCCGATTTGTGGGCACACAAATTCAAATGTTGAGCGTGATCCAGTTTAATAACTCAAGAACAATTAAGGGCTTTGACAGGATAGTTACAGAGAAACTGAGAACAAGCGCCAGAACAAAAATTGGCGTTAATCTTTCCAGAAGAGGGGTGGCATTAATTTTTTTTTCCCCATAGAACGGGTTGTGAAAACCTCAAACTTATTTGCCTGCCTTCTACAGGTTTGTGGGTGCTGGGCCAATGGAACATCTTAAAAATGAAAAATATTTTTCTTCGTTCGTCAATGCAAAATTAGGTTGGTACAGATCTCCCATGATATGACTCAAGACCAGAAACAAGTTCAAAAAACTGAATAACACCTTGTTCTCTGTTAATTAGCTGCACTGGTCAACAGCAAAAAAAACACAGAGTGCTGGAGGAACACTCAGTGGGTCAGGCAGCATCTGTGGACGGAATGGACATAGGTCGTTTCGGGTCGGGAGCCTTCTTCAGAACGTTGGGAGTAGTGGGAATAAAGTTGGAAAAGAGAGGTGTGGGCAGGACACAGCCTAGGAAGTAATCCGTCTTGAGAAGGGTCTCGACCCCAAACGTCACCCATTCCTTCACTCCAGAGATGCTGCCGGCCCCACTGAGTTACCCCAGCATTGTGTGTCTATCCTGAGAGGTTTAAAGACACAATATGGAACACAAGACTGGCCGTGTCCTGAGCAGCTGCACGGACCAGCTAGCAGGAGTATTCGCGGACAGCTTTCATCTTAGGGCGGCACGGTGGCGCAGCGGTAGAGTTGCTGCCTTACAGCAAATGCAGCGCCGGAGACTCAGGTTCGATCCTGACTACGGGCGCCGTCTGTACGGAGTTTGTACGTTCTCCCCGTGACCTGCATGGGTTTCCCCCGAGATCTTCGGTTTGCTCCCACACTCCAAAGCCGGAGAGGTATGTAGGTTAATTGGCTGGGCAAATGTAGAAATTGTCCCTCGTGGATGTAGGATAGTGTTAATGTGCGGGGATCGCAGGGCGGCACGGACCCAGTGGGCCGAAGGGCCTGTTTCTGCGCTGTATCTCTAAATCTAAAAATCTCTCCTTACTCCATTCTGGAGTAATCTTCTCCCTACTCCAGTTCACCTACCCCCACATGTCTACGGACGATGCCACCACCCCAGCCCCACACTCACCCCTGGAACACCTGGGTAAGAGAGACACCTACGTCAGACTCCTGTTCATAGGCTACAACTCTGCCTTTAACACCATTATACCATCCAAGCTTATCACCAAACTCGTGGCACTTGGTGTTAGCACTCATCTCTGCAACTGGATCCTCGACCTCCCGACCTCGACCTCCCGACCAACACACCCCAACCCCAACCATCCACCTCATTGGAGACCTTTGAACTACCTTTCGAAGGTATTTATTCACAAAATGCTGGGGTAACTCAGCAGGTCAGGCAGCATCTCAGGAGAGAAGGAATGGGTGACGTTTCGGGTCGAGACCCTCCTTCAGACTGATGTCAGGGGGGCGGGACAAAAGAAGGATATAGGTGGAGACAGGAAGATAGAGGGAGATCTGGGAAGGGGGAGGGGAAGAGAGGGACAGAGGAACTATCTAAAGTTGGAGAAGTCACACAGTACACACAGCCCAGCTTGCATTGACGACTTCGAAGTAGAGACGGTTGAAAACACCAAATTCCAAGGCCAGTCAATATCACCAACAACTTCTCCAGGACAAAGGTATTTATTCACAAAATGCTGGAGTAACTCAGCAGGTCAGGCAGCATCTCGGGAGAGAAGGAATGGGCGACGTTTCGGGTCGAGACCCTTCTTCAGACCACCCATATCGAAGCAACGACCGAGAAAGCACAGCAACATCTGCTTCCTTAGAAGGCTCAGCAACCTGGTTTGGGAACAGATCCATCCAAGGCCGCAAGAAGTTGCAGCGAATTGTGGACGCAGCCCAGACCGTCACACAAACCAACCTCCCTTCCATTGACTACATTTATACCTCACGCTGCCTCGGCAAGGCCAGCAGCATAATCAAGGACCAGTCGCACCCTGGCCACTCCCTCCTTCAGGTGTTTTTAAGGTGGAGATAGATAAATCCTTGCTTAGTAAGGGTGTTAAAGGTTATGGGGAGAAGGCAGGAGAATAGGATTGAGAGAGATTAGCCATGATTGAATGGCAGAGTAGACTTGATGGGCCAAATGGCCCAAATTCTGCTCCTATGACTTATGAACTTAAGTGTCATAGAAACATAGAAACATAGAAAATAGGTGCAGGAGGAGGCCATTTGGCCCTTCGAGCCAGCACCGCCATTCATTGTGATCATGGCTGATCATCCACAATCAGTAACCTGTGCCTGCCTTCTCCCCATATACCTTGAATCCACTGGCCCCTAGAGCTCTATCTTTTAAATACATCCAGTGAATTGGCCTCCACTGCCTTCTGTGGCAGAGAATTCCACAGATTCACAACTCTCTGGGTGAAAAAGTTTCTTCTCACCACAGTTTTAAATGGCCTCCCCTTTATTCTCAGACTATGGCCCCTGGTTCTGGACTCCCCCAACATTGGGAACATTTTTCCTGCATCTAGCTTGTCCAGTCAATAGACAATAGACAATAGGTGCAGGAGGAGGTCATTCGGCCCTTCGAGCCAGCACCACCATTCAATGTGATCATGGCTGATCATTCTCAATCAGTACCCCGTTCCTGCCTTCTCCCCATACCCCCTGACTCCGCTATCCTTAAGAGCTCTATCTAGCTCTCTCTTGAATGCATTCAGAGAATTGGCCTCCTCCGCCTTCTGAGGCAGTGAATTCCACAGATTTACAACTCTCTGGCTGAAAAAGTTTTTCCTCATCTCCGTTCTAAATGGCCTACCCCTTTTCTTAAACTGTGGCCCCTGGTTCTGGACTCCCCCAACATTGGGAACATGTTTCCTGCCTCTAACGTGTCCAACTCCTTAATAATCTTATCCGTTTCGGTAAGATCCCCTCTCATCCTTCTAAATTCCAGTGTATACAAGCCTAGCCGCTCCAGTCTTACAACATACGACAGTCCCGCCATTCCGGGAATTAACCTAGTAAACCTACCCTGCATGCACTCAATAGCAAGAATATCCTTCCTCAAATTTGGAGACCAAAACTGCGCACAGTACTCCAGGTGCGGTCTCACCAGGGCCCTGTACAACTGCAGAAGGACCTCTTTGCTCCTATACTCAACTCCTCTTGTTATGAAGGCCAACATTCCATTGGCTTTCTTCACTGCCTGCTGTACCTGCATGCTTCATATATCCATACAGCGTGGAAACAGGTAGTTCGGCCCAACTCGCCCACACCGACTAACATGTCCCATCTACACTGGGTTGGATGTGTCTAGCCCATATCCCTCTAAACCTATCCTGTCTATGTAGCTCTCTAAATGTTTCTTAAACATTGCGATAGCACCTGCAAATGGAGTTATAAACTTATGAAGCATCTCTGGAGAACATGGAGAGGTGATGCTTCGGGATGGGACCCTTCTTCAGAATGATCATGGGTGACATTTTGGGTCAGGACCTTTTTTCAGACCTATTATAGGTGACGACAGACACAAAATGCTGGAGTAACTCAGCGGGCCAGGCAGCATCTCTGGAGAGAAGGAATGGGTGACGCTTCGGGTCGAGACCCTTCTTCAGACTGAAAAGTCACCCATTCCTTCTCTCCAGAGATGCTGCCTGTCCCGCTGAGTTACTCCCAGCATTTTGTGTCTGCCTTTGGTGTAAACCAGCATCTGCAGTTCCTTCCTGCACATATTATAAGTGACGTTTCGGTTTGGAAACCGCTGAGCTACTCTGGCACTTTGTGTCTTCTTCATCAGGACAGGTTGACCACCCGAGAGCCTGGCAACAAGACAGCATGTTCCACATTTATCAACGTATGTGGCTCACTCTCCTTATTTACCCCATCAACATGAGAACAATCTGTATTGAACTGACTTAATACATTGACCAGCTGCATCTGTCGGGACATCAACAACTTGCAGTTAAAAATAGAGGCGACATTTTTCTGCTCATGAGTGCTGTAAATTGTTTGAAAGCGCCGTGCCAAGAGTAACTGAAGAGTGGCCACGTCTCAAACACAGCAGGGGATTAGTCTGTGGGTTGCTTGCACTTCTGTGTATCAACCCATTGTGTACGTTGCACCAAAGAGGAATTAAAAGAGCACACATGATAGACACAAAATGCTGGAGAAACTCAGTGGGTCAGGCAGCATCTCTGGAGAGAAGGAATGGGTGACGTTTCGGGTCGAGACCCTCCTTCAGACATCGAAACCCGAAACGTCACCCATTCCTTCTCTCCACAGATGCTGCCTGACCCGCTGTGTTACTCCAGCATTTAGTGTCTACCTTCGATTTAAACCAGCATCTGCAGTTCTTTCCCACACGTATTAAAGGAGGCTGCTCTCTGAAGCCTCGTTTGCACGGCCTCTATCCGCCCACCTCTTTTCCAGCTTCCTCCCCCCATTACAATCAGTCTGAAGAAGGGTCTCGACCCGAAACGTCACCCATTCCTTCTCTCCAGAGATGCTGCCTGTCCCGCTGAGTTACTCCAGCTTTTTGTGTCTACTTTATGTTTGGCCTATACATTACGACTGCCTATAGCTAAAATCCCATGGTATCTGCAACTGACCAGGAATGAACCCATTCAAGCAAATGACATGTTTCTAAGGCACCATGACCTCTTCCAATCCACTTCTCAATACAATCAAATTTAATTTTTTTTTCTTTCTTCTGGGCTTCACTGTTCACTTTGGGTGAGGTTGGTAGATAAATTATGTTCCATGTGCGATTCGGCCATCCGTCATAAATGTATTGGCTTTCAACAAAACAAAACCTCAGCACGGATGTCAGCGTGAGGTAGTCATGGCACTCTTATCTCTGAGCTGCAAGGTTGTGGCTTCAAACCTCACTCCACAAGGCTTGGCGGCAATCAATGTTCCTCAGAAAGGCAAGGTTTAGAATCACAAGAAGGTCTATCAGCTACGGCAACAGATCTCCACGTCTCCACAACCTTAGTTGTGCTCGCTCCGTCCCTCCCCCACCCTAGTGTCCTGCTTAGCTTCACCCATTACCACCTTCTCCACAGCCAACAATGGACCATCATGTGCTGTCTTAAGGAGTCTTAGTGGGAGAGTCTTGAACCAGAGGCCTCAGAATTAAGGGACGTTTCTTCAAGGGCCTGTCCAACATAGGCGATTTTTTAGGTGACTGCCAGCGATTGTCATAGTCGTAGCAGGTCGCCGAAAAAACGGCGACTGGATCCCTCCCTACGACAATGTCTACGACAAGCTACCACCTAGTCGACGTCAAGCTACGGCAAGCTACCGACAACCGGCGACCCAATCGTCGCGACTTAGGACGTCCACCTACGACCGCACCTACGACAACCTACGACCACACAGGCGACAACCGAAGTCAACCTACGTCTACCCGCGACAAGCTACGACAAGCTACGACCCTGTCGGCAACAACTAAAGTCAATTCACGTCATTTTGGCCTCCGGTTTTGACGCCGGTTCCTGTCGCCGGTTGACGTAGGTAGTCGCCAATGGAATTCACCGAAGTCAGCTCCGGCGACAACCTACGTCACCTGGCGACAACCTACGACAGCGCCCCCGTCAGGAGACGTCAAGCTACGATCATTGGCGTCAAACCAACAGTCGGCAAAGAATTTTAAACATTTCAAAATCCAGCGGCGACCAGAAAAACGCTACGACTCTTTGGAGACGACTCACGACCGTACAGGCGACACCCCGGCGACCGTGTGGTAACAGCCTAGTCACCTGTAGTCGCCTAAACAATCGCCGAAGTGGGACAGGGGCTTTAGGAAGGAGATGAGGAGGAATTTCTTTAGTCAGAGGGTGGTGAATCTGTGGAACTCATTGCCACAGAAGGCTGTGGAGGCCAAGTCAGTGGACATTTTTAAGGCAGAGATAGATTCTTGATTGGTACGGGCGTCAAGTGTCATGGGGAAAAGGCAGGAGAATGGGGGTTGAAAGGGGAAGATAGATCAGCCAGGATTGAATGGCGGAATAGACTTGATGGGCCGAATGGCCTAATTCTGCTCCTATCACTTATGAACATGAGAAACAGTGGTGCAGCAGTAGAGTTGCTGCCTTACAGTGCCAGAGACTCATGTTCGAATCTGACTACGGTTGCTGTCTGTACAGAGTTTATACGTTCTCCCTGTGACCACGTGGGTTTTCTCCGCGTGTTCTGGTTTCCTTTTTTTCTATGACTTGCCAGGCTTTGTCCTGCCCCCATCTTTATTTCCAGCCCCCCCATTACATCAGTCTGATGAAGGGTCCTGACCCAAAACATTGCCAGTCCATTCTCTCCAGAGATGCTGCCTGACCCACTGAGTTACCCCAACACTTTGTGTTTTGCTCAGGTTTCCAGCATCTATAGTTCCTTGTGTCTTCTGGACACAAAGTAGGTTTGAAAGGAGTGAGAGGGTGGTAGTGGAGCGTCATTATTCACATTGTAGGCCTGCGACCTGTGGAGTTCGACAGGGATCAGTGCTGAAATCCCCTGGAATTTAGAAGGATGAGAGGGGATCTTATAGAAACATAGAAAATTCTTAAGGGATCGGACAGGCTAGATGCAGGAAAAATGTTCCCGTTGTTGGGGGGAGTCAAGAACCAGGGGTGACAGTTTAAGAATAAGGGGTAGACCATTTAGGACTGAGAAAAGGAAAAACGTTTTCACCCAGAGAGTTGTGAATCTGTGGAATTCTCTGCTACAGAAGGCAGTGGAGGCCAATTCACTGGATGTTTTCAAGAGAGAGTTTGATTCAGCTCTTACGGGCTAGCGGAATCAAGGGATAAGGGGAGAAATCAGGAACGGGGTACTGATTTCGGATGATTTAGATTTAGAGATACAGCGCGGAAACAGGCCCTTCGGACCACCGAGTCCGCGTCGCCCAGCGATCCCCGCACATTAACACTATGCTACAGACACTAGGGACAATTTTTACATTTACCCAGTCAATTAACCTACATACCTGCACGTCTTTGGAGTGTGGGAGGAAACCGAAGATCTCGGAGAAAACCCACGCAGGTCACGGGGAGAACGTACAAACTCCGTACAGACGGCGCCCGTAGTCAGGATCGAACCTGAGTCTCCGGCGCTGCATTCGCTGTAAGGCAGCAACTCAACCACTGCGCCACCGTGCCGCCTCATATTGAATGGTGGTGCTGGCTGGAAGGGCCGAATGGCCTCCTCCTGCACCTATTTTCTATGTTTCTACGGGTCACTGGGTTTGTTGTCTATGTTAACAAGTTAGATGACTACGGTGGTTAGTAAGCTTACGGATGACAGCAACACTGGTGGTTCGCAAGATTATCTATGATTACAAGAGGATTTACACGAACCAGGGAAATGGGCCAAGGAATGACAGATGGAATTTTACCTTGAAATATGTGAGCCACTGCATTTTGTTAAGTTGAACCAGGGCAGAACTTACACAGTATGTAGAAACAAAGAACTGCAGATGCTGGTGAGTACACTAAAGGACACAGAGTGCTGGAGTAACTCAGTGGGTCAGGCTGCATCTCTGGACAACATGGGTAGGTGACGTTTCAGGTCGAGACCCCTCGTCAGACTGATTGTAGGGGAGGAGTACACAGTAAATAGTGCCTTGGGGAGCGATGTGGAATATGGGGGACTGATTGGGGAGGCAGGTACTTTGTTCGTTGATATTGGGACTCAGGTAGACAGGGTGGTGACGAAGACCTTTGTCACACTCACCTTCATTGGGAAGGACACTGAGTACAGACATTAGGATATCTTGTCGCAACGGCGTCAATTGTTGGTTAGACCACTCTCGGGAGTATTGTGTACAGTTCCGGTCACCCATCCATAAGCTGGGAAAGGTGCAGAAGATATTCCCCGGACCGGTAGGGCCTGAGTTATAAGACATGTGGCGGCACCTAACGGCAGCGGCTGACTAGCAGTCTGTCCGTCTTTTTCTTTTCCCTTTTTTTTGTTGTGTGTCGGTGTTGGGATGGTTTTTATATATATTTTTTGGTTGTGAATGTGTGGGAGGGGGTGGTGGTGTGGGTGGGTGTGGGGGGGGGGGGAACTTTTCTCTTCCTCACGGCGCGGGGTGCGGCTCGGCTGCGGGGCCTAACATCGCCCGCTGCAGCTCGGCTGCGGGGCTTAACATCGCCCGGTGCAGCTCGGCTGCGGGGCTTAACATCGCCCGGTGCAGCTCGGCTGCGGGGCTTAACATCGCCCGGTGCAGCTCGGCTGCGGGGCTTAACATCGCCCGGTGCAGCTCGGCTGCGGGACTTTTCACCGCTGGTGCGGCTCGGCTGCGGGACTTAACATCGCCCGGTGCGGCTCGGCCGCGGGACTTTACATCGCTGGTGCGGCTCGGCTGCGGGGCTTAACATCGCCCGGTGCAGCTCGGCTGCGGGACTTTTCACCGCTGGTGCGGCTCGGCTGCGGGACTTAACATCGCCCGGTGCGGCTCGGCCGCGGGGCTTAACATCGCCCGGTGCAGCTCGGCTGCGGGGCTTTTCATCGCTGGTGCGGCTCGGCTGCGGACTTGACATCGCCCAGTGCGGCTCGACCACGGGACTTAGCTGCGCAAGGCTTGGTCGCGGGCCTTTCATCGCCCGGTTCGGCCGCGAGAGTTTCAGCGCCCGGTGCGGGGACTGTGCGGGTCGGTCGGGGACGAGCTGTCTCTCCTTGGGCGTGGGGAAGAGAGTGGAAGTTTTGTTGCCTCCATCACAGTGAGGGGGTGTTTGGAGTCACTGTGATGGACGTTTGTGTTGGGGTCATGTGTCTTGTGTTCTTTTTTTTGTTCTATGACTGCTATGTAGTTTCGTTCGGTACTTCGGTACCGAACGACAAATAAAGCTCTGTTATACCTGTTATACCTGTTATACGCTCCCAATACAGTAGGAGACTGAGGGGTTGATCTTAAAGATGTTTACAGGGTCATAATGGGAGCAGATAAGCTACGGGGAACTCTTATCTTTGCACTTACAGGGAGAGAGGAGAAGGAGGCACCAACGAAAGTGCAGGAAATAGATGAGATGCTCAAACAACCATGGGAGAGAGGCAGCCATGACTCTGGAGGACGCATGACATCTCAAAGGCAACCATGTTCTACATTCTACGTCAGGCAGCATCTCTGTGGGAAACAGATGGGCATCGTTTTGGGTCTGGACTCTTCTTCATTTTGAAGAAGGGTCCCAACCCAAGACGTCATCTATTTATGTTCACCAGAGCCTGACCCGTCGAGTTACTCCAGCACTTTGTGTGTTTTTTTTGTTGGTAAACCTACCTGCAGCTCCTTGTATCTCCCAGTATGAGAGTTGATGTTCTTGCAAACTCTGGGGTGAAATGCTTGTGTCTGGGCAGAGTGGAGAGCACTGTGCTTCAGAGTTTTAGACTGCACAGATTTATATAAGCTGCTCATATCCAACGCCGATGCTTATCGCCAGAGAAAGGAATGAGAAATATTCCAATCCTCAAGACTAGGAGCTCTTGGTGTGGCAGGAACGGTGGGAAAGGGGACCCGAATAACACTCCGGAACCTTTTACCGAAAATACAGGCCAGTGCAATGTTTTCTCAAGATAGACACAAAAAGCTCAGAGGGACAGGCAGCCTCTGGAGAGAAGGAATGGGTGACGTTTCGGGTCGAGACCCTTCTTCAGACGGATTCCCAAAGTCTCCTTGACATCCATACTAATCACTCAGAAAAATGATGGACATTTAATCCTGTTAACTGGATCTTTGTGAAACTCTCGGTGTGGGAAATCATTACACAGACTCCTCGGTCTGTAATATGGTGATAACATTATAAATATTTAAGTGATCAAAGAATCGATAAAAGCGCATAACGGCGGCGTTCAATGTGAAGACTGTAATTTGTGCAAATCAGCCTAATCTGCATTAACATTGCAATAAATTGGTGCGTGACCGCAGCCGATCTTTGAAAGCACAGTCTTGTCCGAACGAGCATCTGTGACCCACTCCACTGACGCAAAACATCTATCACAAGACCTGACAAGAGTGATCCTTGCCAGTCATTTCTCCTGGGCTCAACGGCAACAAATCAGATGAATGCGCAAAGAAAAATCGATTAGCGGAGTTGAAAGATATTGCAAGTATGTAGAGCAGGGCAGAGGCATGAGATTTTGGGGAATGATTCCAACCTCAAGCATTTGTCTCTCCACCACCACTTTGACACAGTCGTAAGATTGGACCGCAACGGAATGCAAAGAGAAAAATCAACGCATTAAAGAATTTGAGGGCGGCACAGTGGCACAGTGGCAGAGCTGGCAGAGCTGCTTCCTCGGGAACTGTCTCTGTGGAGTTTTGCACGTTCTCCCCGTGGGTTTCCTCCGGGTGCTCCGGTTTCCTCCCACATCCCACACATGCGTGGGTTTGTAGGTTCATTTGACTGCTGTACGTTGTCCCTAGTGCGCAGGGAGTGGATGGGAAAGTGGAACAACGTGGAACGTAGCAGGCCAATTGTGCCAATGTAGAGCGGCACGGTGGCGCAGCGGTAGAGTCAATAGACAATAGACAATAGGTGCAGGAGGAGCCTTTCTGCTCCTATCACTTCTGCCCCTATCACTGAAAGAGCCTTACAGCGCTCCCAGCACCGCAGACCCGGGTTCATATCATATCATATCATATATATACAGCCGAAAACAGGCCTTTTCGGCCCACCAAGTCCGTGCCGCCCAGCGATCCCCGCACATTAACACTATCCTACACCCACTAGGGACAATTTTTACTGTCCGTACGGAGTTTGTACATTCTCCCCGTGACCGCCTGGGTTTTCTCTGATATCTTCGGTTTCCTCCCACACTCCAAAGACGTACAAGTTTGTAGGTTAATTGGCTTGGTAAATGTAAAAATTGTCCCTAGTGGGTGCAGGATAGTGTTAATGTGCGGGAATTGGAGCGGATTCGGTGGGCCGAAGGGCCTGTTTCTGCGCTGTATCTCTAAACTAAACTAAACTAGTGTGAGCAGGAGATTGATTGTTAGCATGGACTCGGTGAGCCATTGTAGGCTGTAGATCTAAACTGAACGAAAGAAAACCGTTTCACCAAACTAGTTCTGGAAAAGGCCTGCTGGATCACCTGGTTGCTAGTTATTTTAACCCCTCTTCCCATTCCCAAACTCTCTGTCTTGGGCCTCCTCCATTGGCAGAGTGACACCACACACTAATTGGAGGAACAGCATAATAGTTCATAAGACTTTGGAGCAGAATTAGGCCATTCGGCCCATCGAGTCTGCTCCGCCGTTCGATCAATGGCTGATATATTTTTCCTTCACAAACCCATTCTCCTGCCTTCCTCCGTAACATGCAATCTGAAGAAGAGCCCCACCCGAAACATCACCCATCGTTTCTCTCCAGAGATGCTGCCTGGCCCACTGAGTTACTGCAGCAATTTGTGTCATGCTGACTCGGTAGAATGGCAAAGCTGCTCTTTGTGGTTAGGATAGATTTTACTGGCCCAATGGCCTTTTCAACATTCAAAGTAGATTTATCCCAAAGTCAGAGGGTGGTGGATCTGTGGAATTTCTTTGCCACAGAAGGCTGCAGAGGCCAAGTCAGTGGATATATTTAAGGCAGAGATAGATGGAGAGGTTAAATGTGAGGTTATCCACTTTGGCGGCAAGAAAAGGAAAGCAGAGAATTACCTGAATGGTGACCGATTGGGAGAAGGGGAGATGCAACGTGACCTGGGTGTCATGGTGCACCAGTCATTGAAAGCAAGCATGCAGGTGCAGCAGGCAGTGAAGAAAGCGAATGGTATGTTGGCATTCATAGCAAGAGGATTTGAGTTTAGGAGCAGGGAGGTTCTGCTGCAGTTGTACAGGGCCTTGGTGAGACCGCACCTGGAGTATTGTGTGCAGTTTTGGTCTCCTAACCTGAGGAAAGACGTTCTTGCCTTAGAGGGAGTACAGAGAAGGTTCACCAGATTGATCCCTGGGATGGCGGGACTTACATATGAGGAAAGACTGGATAGACTGGGCTTGTACTCGCTGGAATTTAGAAGACTGAGGGGGGATCTTATGGAAACATATAAAATTCTTAAGGGGTTGGAGAGACTAGATGCGGGAAGATTGTTCCCGATGTTGGGGGAGTCCAGAACCAGGGGTCACAGCTTAAGGATAAGGGGGAAGTCTTTTAGGACCGAGATGAGAAAACATTTCTTCACACAGAGAGTGGTGAGTCCGTGGAATTCTCTGCCACAGAAGGTAGTTGAGGCCAGTTCATTGGCTATATTTAAGAGGGAGTTGGATGTGGCCCTTTTTGCTAAAGGGATCAGGGGGTATGGAGAGAAGGCAGGTACAGGCTACTGAGCTGGATGATCAGCCATGATCATATTGAATGGCGGTGCAGGCTCGAAGGGCCGAATGGCCTACTCCTGCACCTATTTTCTATGTTTCTATGTTTCTATGAGAGATTCTTGATCAGTACGGGTGTCAGGGGTTATGGGGAGAAGGCAGGAGAATGGGGTTAGGAGGGAGAGATAGATCAGCCACGATTGAATGGCGGAGTAGACTTGATGGGCCGAATGGCCTTTCTGCTCCTATCACTTCTGATCTTATGAAAGCACGATCTCTTCCCACAGCTTGGAGGGTAGGGTCTGGATGAAAGGAAAACACACACACACCAAAACAAATTAGTAAGAATTGATTGAAGCTGTGGAATGATCGACGATTTGCAACATGGCTTGTTTAGAGGTTCACCAGTTTGTTTTCCAAGCTTACAAGGACAAAGGAAGAGCATTGTCCTTGTGTACGACTCCAAGGCCCAGCCAGCCCAGGCTGCAAGAGCCAGCTGTGTGCAAGATAGCAACACGTGGCCCGGTAGCATAGAGGCAGCAGTCACAGATATTTTTACTTCAAAACAAAACCAGGGGGAGAAGGAAAATGTTCTACCCACAGCATTTTTGACAATGTTCCACCTGTTGAGGCCCATTTTCTGCTGGAACTGAAAGTAGATGTTGCCAAAGGTTGGGGTGCCTGATGAATTAACTGTGTACTAGGTGCGGTCACGGTGGCGCAGCGGTAGAGTTGCTGCCTTACAGTGCTTGCAGCGCCGGAGACCCGGGTTCAATCCCGACTACGGGCGCTGTCTGTACGGGGTTTGTACGTTCTCCCTGTGACCCGCATGGGTTTGCTCAGGGATCTTCAGTTTCCTCCCACACTCCAATGACGCACAGGTTTGTAGGTTAAGTGGCTTGATATAGATGTAAATATTGTCCCTAGTGTGTGTAGGATAGTGTTAGTGTGCAGGGATCGCTGGTCGGCACGGAAGAGGTGGGCCTGTTTACACTCTGTATCTCCACACTAACCTAAACACATGCAGCTTTTGAGGATAAATTTAAAAATAATTCCTTAATAGGATATGTTCAAAGAATTGATTTTCAACAGAGGGCACAACTGTTTTTAAAGGATTATTTGAGTTTACGCCAGTGGCTGTTTTCACACAAACATGCTTATATAAAAAGAGTTTTGCTTAAAAACAGCAAGCATGAGATCATTTAAAAAGAATTAGATTTAGATTTAGAGATGCAGCGCAGAAACAGGCCTTTCGGCCCACCGGGTCCGCGCCGCCCAGCGATCCCCGCACACTAACACTATCCTACACCCACTAGGGACAATTTTTACATTTGCCCAGCCAATTAACCTACAAACCTGTACGTCTTTGGAGTGTGGGAGGAAACCGAAGATCTCGGAGAAAACCCACGCGGGTCACGGGGAGAACGTACAATCTCCGTGCAGTACAGCACCCGTAGTCGGGATCGAACCTGAGTCTCCGGCGCTGCATTCGCTGTAAGGCAGCAACTCTACCGCTGCGCCACCGTGCCGAAGGAAGTATCTTTTGTTTTTTTCTAAACAAGAAAGCAAGAGCAATGGATACCAGTTAGCTTGGGATGAAATTGGGAAGGTCAGCCTGTATGGACCTTAAAGCCTGATATCTCCAATCAGGAACTGGGATGTTCTGGAAAACAGTCAGCTAGAACAGAGGCCAATGGCAATAAATGATGATCTTAACACAACAAGGCCGCAGGGAAGCCACACAGTGACATATTTTCCCTTTGCAAATGAGAGGAAAGCTTAAAGAACTCAGGCACAAGGAACTGTGGATGCTGGTTTATAACAAAAGACACAAAGTGCTGGAGTAATTCAGCGGGGCAGGCAGTATCTCTGGAGAACATGGATAGGTGACATTTTGTGTCGGGACCCTTCTTCAGACTGATTGCAGTTTGGGGGGGGGGGGGGGGGGGGTTAGAGAAAGCTGGAAGAAAGGTGGAGGCAGGACCAAGTCTGTCGAGTGATAGGTGGATACAGGTGGTGAGGGTTTTTTTTTTTTTAATTGGCAGATGGTTGGACAAAGGCCAGAGATGAAAAGGCAACAAGGATATGATAAGGATAGATGAGGTATGAGTTGTGAAGCCGTATATTGGAAGGGGTCAGTGAGGAGGGCAGAGGGAAGGGGAGAAATGGGTGCATATACAGGGTGCATATACATATATATGGGTGCATATGCATGAGCAACTCTTACTCACCTGAGCTGAACTTATATCCCTGTATCACAGGGAGGAGAGTGGGATAAAAGAGGGAGGGGGAAAGGGGTGGGGGTGGGGGGGGAGGAGGATGTTTGTAGGTCAGTTACCTAAAATTAGAGAATTCAATGTTCATACCACTTTGTCTGATTTCCATCTCTAGCCTTTGTCACATACTCCATCCATTTGCCGAACAAACCCACCTCACCCATATCCACCTATCACTTGCCAAGATTTTTCCCACCTCCCCATCTCTCTTCCAGCTTTCTCCCCCCCCCCCCCCCCCCACAACAATCAGACTGAAGAAGGGTCCAGACCACGAAACGTTGTCTGTCCATTTCCTCCACAGATGCTGCCTCCACAGATGCAGTCCCTTCTGTCTCCACAGAGAGGGAACATTTTACTTCCAACATCCAACTCTTGGGTTTTTTAACTCTAAAAATATTGTCTTGTGGCATCTCTGCATCTTGTTTGGAGCAAAACATATAACTTAGTACTTGTGTAATTAGTGTAACTGAATTAAATTAAATCACATAATGCGAGAGATTTGAAATTGGAACATTTTAGTTAACTTTGAGACTAGAAAACAGCAACTCAAAAGATATGCATTTATCACACACACACACACACACACACACACACACACACACACACACACACACACACACACACACACACACACACACACACACACACACACACACACACACACACACACACACACAAACTGGAGAGAACATGAGATAATCCAATTTAAAGAAATATGGCTCAAGGCAATATCGCAAGTTGAGGCTTAGAAACAGATGAGAATAAATGAAACAGTAAATTACTTTAATGCACATCTGTCTTGTCATGTCAGAAAGGCTGAATATAAGGCAAGTTTTTAACCTTTAATCCTTAATGTGACACAGGCAAATTTATTCACTGAACATCCCAACACTGTCTAGATGCATTTACTTCTTGAACATGAGCAACTCTTACTCACCTGAGCTGAACTTATATCCAATTTGCCACTGTCTTAGTTTAGTTTAGTTTAGAGATACAATGTGGGAACAGGCCCTTCAGCCCACCGAGTTCGTGCCAACCAGTGACACGAGCATTACCCTACACACACTAGGGACAATTTACAATTTTTACCAAAGCCAATTAACCCACAAAACCAGAGGAAACCAGAGCACCATGCGGTTACGGGCAGAAGGTACAAACTCCATACAGACAGCACCCGTAGTCAGGATTGAACCTGGGTCTCTGGCGCTGTAAGGTAGCAACTCTACCGCTGTGCCACCGTGCCACACCCTTCGACAGTCCCTTCGATACTGTCTCCCATTTGGCACCTCATGCTAAAATCTATTTAGTAAATAAATCAAATATTCTAGTCATTTACACTCCTTAGTAGTCACTCAACATTTTAACTCAAGTTATAAAGTGCTTGAGTGCCTCAGCGGGTTAGGGAGCGTCCGTAGTGGGAATGGATAAGGCAACCTTTAGGGTCAGGACCCTTCTTCGAAGGAACGTGAGGTGGAGACTGAGAATTTTAAAAAAAGACATGAAGTGCTGGATGGATCAGGCAGCATCTCTCGAGAGCATGGACAGGTGACGTTCTGGGTCGGGACTCTTCTTCAGACTGATTATGGTGATAGACTGAGAATTATGGGCTGAATGGCTCAGATTCCTATTAAATCTTTTCTATTTAAGTCCGAGCCTACTCTACCTCAGACCCTGGCAACATCCTCACTCTGTGTAGACCTTTAATTGAATTTACAAGTATTTTCCTGCCCTCCCTCTGCTTTCCCTATTTCGCTTTTCATTTCACTCTTCTGGTTTTTAATCATAAGGTCATAAATGATATGAGTAGGTTTAGGCCATTCGGCCCACCAAGTGTACTCTGCCATTCAATCATGGCTGATCTATCTCTCCCTCCTAACCCCATTCTCCTGCCTTCTCCCCATAACCCCTGACACCCGCACTAATCAAGATATCTTGAATCTTGAATCTCCCTATCCTCTGCCTTAAAAATATCCACTGACTTTAGTTCAATTTAGTTTAGTTTAGTTTAGAGATACAGCGCAGACACAGACCCTTCAGCCCACCGGGTCCGCGTCGACCAGCGATCCCCGCACACTAACACTATCCCACACACACTAGGGACAATTTACATTTATACCAAGCCAATTAACCTACAAACCTGTACGTCTTTGGAGTGTGGGAGGAAAACGAAGGTCTCGGATAAAACCCACTCAGGTCACGGAGAGAACGTACAAACTCTGTACAGACAGCGCCCCTAGTCAGGATCGAACCCGGGCCTCCGGTGCTGCAAGCGCTGCAAAGCAGCAACTCTACCGCTGCGCCACTATGCCTGCCCTGGCCTCCACAGCCTTCTGTAACAAAGAATTCCACAGATTCACCATCCTCTGACTAAAGATATTTCTCCTCATCTCCTTCCTAAAAGATCATATAAGATTATTAAGGGATTGGACACGTTAGAGGCAGGAAACATGTTCCCAATGTCGGGGGAGTCCAGAACCAGGGGCCACAGTTTAAGAATAAGGGGTGGGCCATTTTGAACGGAGATGAGGAAAAACTTTTTCAGTCAGAGAGTTGTAAATCTGTGGAATTCACTGCCTCAGAAGGCAGTGGAGGCCAAGTCTCTGAATGCATTCCAGAGAGAGTTAGATAGAGCTCTTAAGGATAGCGGAGTCAGGGGGTATGGGGAGAAGGCAGGAACGGGGTACATTGAGAATGATCAGCCATGATCACATTGAATGGTGGTGCTGGCTCGAAGGGCCGAATGGCCTCCTCCTGCACCTATTGCCTATTGTCTATTGTCTATCATTAATTCTGAGGCTGTGACCTCTAGCCCTAGACTCTCCGACTAATGGAAACATCCTCTCCACATCCACTCTATCCAGGCCTTTCACTATTCGGTACATTTCAATGAGGTCTCCCCCCCCATTCGTCTGAACTCCAGCGAGTACAGGCCCAGTGCCGTCAAACGCTCATCGTAGGCTAACCTACTCATTCCTTTTCAAAGACCCTGCTGCATTCATCTCCCAGCGTTTGACATAATCCTCCTTTCTTTGTCTTATCCCATCCTCTCTGCGGGGGCTTTACATTTGGCATGGTCACTCTTTGTTTACTACGATCATGTTTACTTTGAACAGTTCGAATCTCATTCCTGAGTGCCTCTCGTTGCTCAGGGTCGGACTTGCCTTTGAAACGCTTCCAGCGCATGTTTTGCTAAAATCACTTCTCAGTCTAGGATAGTTGGCCTTACCCCAATTCAGAAACTATGTTGGCCAAGTCCTTTTCCATAATAATGCTACATCTCACTCAATTGTAGTAAATCTCACAAAGTGCTTTCTCAATAATGGGTCTCAACCCGAAACGTCACCCATTCCTTCTATCCAGAGATGCTGCCTGCCCCTCTGAGTTGTTCCAGCATTTGGTGTCTATTCTCAACAATGCTCCGTCCAATGGTTCATTATTGTTCCCTCAATCCAAATCCAGAATTATTCCTTACACCTTTTTTTTGCAAGCCGATCAACTCCTTCCAAATTTAGTCTAGGGATTCTCTGCTCTCTACACCTTCCACACTGACTGTTTTCTGGTACTTTTAGTTTAATTGATACACCCCACTGTTATTGCTATTTTCCTTTCTTTCATCAAAAAGAAATCGCACATAAATTCTTTAATCTCCCTTGACTATCCTGTAGTGTCCTTGCCTCTTTCTTGATTTTTGTGTGATTTATTCCTGGTTTAAAACTGGTGAGAGAATTACACCAATCAGCCAAAACATTATGACCACTGACAGGCGAAGTGAATAACATTGGTTATCTTGTTAACAGTGGTTATATGGCACCTGTCAAGGGGTGGGATATATTAGGCAGCAAGTGAACAGTCAGTTCTTGAAGTTGATGCGTTGGATGCAGGAGAAATGGGCAGGAGTAAAGACCTGAGCGACTTTGACAAGGGCCAAATTGTTATGGCCAGACGACTGGGTCAGAGCATCTCTGAAACGGCAAGGCTTGTGGGGTGCTCCCGGTCAGCAGTGGTGAGTACCGACCGACAGTGGTCCGAGGAGGGACAAACCACAAACCGGCGACAGACAGGGTGTTGGGCGCCCAAGGCTCATCGATGCGCGAGGGCAACGAAGGCTATCCCGTCTGGTCCGAACCGACAGAAGGTCAACTGTGGCACAAGTCACAGAGAATGTTAATGGTGGTCATGGGAGGAATGTGTCACAATACACAGTGCATCGCACCCTGCTGCGTATGGGGCTGCACACGGAGAACCAACAGCATATTAGGCAGGTGGTCATAATGTTTGGGCTCATCAGGTCATAATGTTTTGACTGATCGGTCGGTGTGTACAGCATGGAAATAGGTCCTTTGGCCTCACTTGTCCATGCCACACAACATGCCCTATCCAAACGAGCCCCATTTGACTGCATTTGGTCCCTTTCCCTCAAACGTTTCTGATCTATGCACCTGTCCAAATGTTGTGATAGTTATCTGCCTCAACTACTGCCTCTGGCAACTCGTTACATAGACCCACCACCCTCTGTGTTGAAGATGTAGTCTTTCAGGTTCCCATTAATGTGTTTCCCCCCAACTTGAACTCATGTCCTCTTGATTCCCCAACCCTGGATAAAACTTTGTGCATTTACCCTACCTATTTCCCTCATGATTTTATACACTTCTATATGGGCCAAACGCAGACAAATGCTCTGATGGGGCTTCTTGACTGGCATGGACGAGTTGGGCTGAAGAGCCTAGTTCTGAGCTTTAGGATTCTATAATTCGACGCCCCACTCCCATTTTGTCCTGTGAGCCCCTGCTCTGCTACAATGAGACCCAACACAAGTCATAGAGTCACGGAGTGACACAGCTTGGAAACGGGCCTTTCCGCCCAATTTATCCTTGCCGACAAGGGGCGGCACAAATGTGTAATGGTAAAGTTGCTGCCTTACAGCGTCAGAGACCAGAGTTCAATCCTGACTTCGGGATCTGTCTGTCTGTACGGAGTTTGTACGTTCTCCCCATGACCTCGTGGGTTTTCCCAGAGTGCTCCGGTTTCCTCCCACACTCCAAAGATGTACAGGTTTGCAGGTTAATCGGCTTCGGTAAAATTGTAAATTTATCCCGAGTGTGTAGGATAGTGTTAGTGTGCGGGTGATCGCTAGTCGGTGTGGACTCGGTGGGCCAACAGGCCTGTTTCTGTGCAGTATCTCTCATCTAAAGTCTATAGCTTGAGGAACAACTTCTTCTCTTCCATCTGCGCACGTTCAAACCATCCGGGCTCAATATCAAATTCTACAACTTCTGGTCCTTTATTTTTCTCTGTCTGTGTTGGAACTGGATATTTATGCTACTACATATTTATGGCGCAGCGGTAGAGTTGCTGCCTTACAGTGAATGCAGCGCCGGAGACTCAGGTTCGATCCTGACTACTGGCGCCGTCTGTATGGAGTTTGTACGTTCTCCCCGTGACCTGCGTGGGTTTTCTCCGAGATCTTCGGTTTCCTCCCACACTCCAAAGACGTACAGGTATGTAGGTTAATTGGCTGGGCAAATGTAAAAAAATTGTCCCTAGAGTGTGTAGGATAGTGTCAATGTGCGGGGATCGCTGGGCAGCGCGGACTCGGTGGGCCGAAGGGCCTGTTTCCGCGCTGTATCTCTAAATCTAAAATCTAAAGTCAATAGCTTGAGGAACAACTTCTTCTCTTCCATCTGCGCACGTTCAAACCATCCGGGCTCAATATCAAATTCTACAACTTCTGGTCATTTATTTTTCTCTGTCTGTGTTGGAACTGGATATTTATGCTACAAGCCATTCAGCTATGACGTTGCCTCAGTTTCTCACCCTTCATTAGCATAGACTGACGTGGCGGGCATTTTCTATTGCATTTCACGGCATTTTACCCTCCTTTATTTATACTCTCCAACTGACACCATTTATTCATCCATCACCACTTATCTTCTTGGCAACCCTGACCTCGCCCTTTTGCAGATATCCCCTTTGTGCTATTTATCTCTCCCTCTCCCGTCTTCGCTGCAACTTAAAATGAACTTGCTTTTCTCTCTATCCACTACTGGGACAGTCTAGGACCAGAGGCCCCTAGGCTCAGAATAAAAGGAAGCACCTTGAAAGGGGATGAGAAGGACCTTATTCAGTCAGAGGGTGGTGAATCTGTGGAATTCTTTGTCACAGAAGGCTGTGGAAGCCAAGTCAATGGGTATCTCTATTGCGGCGATTGACAGATTCTTGGCAGACACGAAATGCTGGAGTAACTCAGCGGGTCAGGCAGCATCTCGGGAGGGAAGGAATGTGTGACGTTTCGGGTCGAGACCCTTCTTCAGATCAGTACGGGTGTCAGGGGTTATGGGGAGAAGGCAGGAGAATGGGGTTGAGAGGGAGAAATAGATCAGCCGTGATTGAATGGCGGAGTAGACTTGATGGGCCGAGTGGCCTAATTCTGCTCCTATAACTTGGAAACTCGTGAACCTGAAATTCTTGCTCTTATTTTCCCCATTGACTGAGCCGTCGGCAGTTTCCAGCATTTTCTATTTTTAGTTCAGATATCTGGCACTTGCCGTTGTTTTGATCTCCAAGGTTCGCACCCCAGACATCTACAATCCAAGAGGATTACGGTTAAAAAGGTGAGAAACTGTCTATACGTTAATTA
This sequence comes from Rhinoraja longicauda, assembly GCF_053455715.1. NCBI lineage: Eukaryota > Metazoa > Chordata > Chondrichthyes > Rajiformes > Arhynchobatidae > Rhinoraja > Rhinoraja longicauda. The sequence goes on from NC_135957.1 coordinate 6,211,516, forward strand.
TAAACTGCTAAAGTTCACCTGATTCATCAATAATACCGGAGGATTGGATGAAGTAAGCACCTTTGTTCAAACCAAACATCTACAGGCCGCCATACTTAGAATTAGTTCCGTGAAAATTGAGTAGAATTAGGCCATTCGGCCCATCGAGTCCACTCCGCCATTCACTCATGGCTGATCTCTGCCTCCTAATCCCATTTTCCTGCCTTCTCCCCATAACCCTCGACACCCGTTCTCATCAAGAATTTGTCTATCTCTGCCTTACAAAATATCCACTGACTTGGCCTCCGCAGCCCTCTGTGGCAACGAATTCCACAGATGAACTATCCTCTGACGAAAGAAGTTAACTACCCTCTAACTAAAGAAGTTGTGGTTAGGGACACAACCCAGCAAGGAATTGGCAAGACGCAGTGGGTGAGACGGAGTGCTTTTGGTTAGGAGAGATTGCTCAAGATTAAACTGAGTCAAACAGATAGTTTCCTACAGGTCAATGAGGTCATGTATTGAATGGGAATGGTGTGCACTGAGTTTCAGTAAACATTTGACATGACTTAGCGGGACAGGTCACTAATTAAAATGGAGGCAAATGAAAGGCTCTCATCCTTCTTACTCATTCTTCCCCAATAAAAAACCAACACAAATCCCGGGTCATTCCACAATTCCTTCCAAATTCCTGTCCATTGCCAGTTTTATTTCCAAATGTTCCATGATTACAACATAGAACAGTGTAGCATGGCGGGGCCCATCGCACCACAATGTTTGTGCCAAACATGAAGTCAAGTTAAACGGATCTCATCATGATCCATATCCTTCCATTCCCTTGCACTTCCATGTGCCTATTGAGAAGCCACTTAAACGCCACTGTCACGTCTGCCTTCACCACCATGCCTGGCAGTGCGTTCCAGGCACCCACCACACCCCGTGTAAAAAAAACTTGCCCCGCACGTCCCCTTTAAACTTTCCCCCTTTCACCTTAGAGCTATACCCTCGTGTTAGACATTTCCACCCGGGAAAAAAAGGTTCTGACTGTCTACCCTATCTAAGCCTCCCATCAGTTTATATACCTATCGGGTCAGGCAGCATCTCAGGAGGGAAGGAATGGGTGACGTTTCGGGTCTCGACCCGAAACGTCACCCATTCCTTCTCTCCTGAGATGCTGCCTGACCTGCTGAGTTACTCCAGCATTTTGTGAATAAATACCTTCGATTTGTACCAGCATCTGCAGTTATTTTCTTATATACCTATCAGGTCTTCTCTCAACCTCTGACGTTCCAGAGAAAAGAATCCAAGTCTATCCAACCACTCCTTGTAGCTGAAACCCTCTAATCCGGGCAGCATTCTGGTAAACTTCCTCTGCAAAGCCTCTACATCTTTCATGTATTGAGGTTGGTAGCGATGGAGACAGTGTGCTCTCTGCTTCTCCACTGCCGAGCATGCCTGCGCAGTATGGGAGCGCTCAGCTCATGCCGGGATGATTGATCCTGTGCTAAACACAAGCTGTCCACAAGCAGTGGATGCATGAAACCTACCAAGACTGACAACATCTACCTACTCTCTGGCCTTGCACCTCCTGGAATCAGAAGAGCTGTAGCCAGTCAAAAAGAACGCCTCAGTCAATCAGAGGATTAAATTGCTGCTTCATGTAAAATTGTGCCATGGAGGTCAGATAGACACAAAGTGCTGGAGCAGACGCAAAAAGCTGGAGTAGCTCAACGGGACAGGCAGCATCTCTGGAGAGAAGGAATGGGTGACAATGGGAGTGCTCACCAGGTTAATTCCCGGGATGACGGGACTGACGTATGATGAAAGAATGGGTCGACTGGGCTTGTATTCACTGGAATTTAGAAGGAATTTAGAAGGATGAGAGGGGATCTAAAAGAAACATATAAAATTCTTAGAGGATTTGACTGGGTAGATGCAGGAAAAATGTTCCCGATGTTGGGGGTCACAGTTTAAGAATAAGGGGCAGGCCATTTAGAAGAGATGAGGAAAAACATTTTCATGTTGTGAATCTGTGAAATTCTCTGCCACAGAAGGCAGTGGAGGCCAATTCACTAGATGCTTTCAAGAGAGAGTTAGATTTAGCTCTTAGGGTTAAGGGAATCAAGGGGTATGGGGAGAAAGCAGGAACGGGGTACTGATTTTGGATGATCAGCCATGATCATATTGAATGGCGGTGCTGGCTGGAAGGGCCGAACGGCCTACTCCTGCACCTATTTTCTATGTTCCTAAGAGACAACTCAGCCAAGCAAATGTCCAGCATCTTTTTGTAAAGAGGTCAATGAAGAGATCCAGGTTGTATTCACTGGAATTCATACACTTCACCTCCAATTTCCATCCTGCCCTTAAATATACCTGGACTATCTCTGACATCTCCCTCCCGTTTCTGGACCTCACCATCTCCATCACAGGAGACAGACTAGTGATGGACATTTACTATAAACCCACCGATTCGCACAGCTATCTGGACTACACTTCTTCCCACCCGGTCCCGTGCAAAAAGTCTATCCCCTACTCCCAATTCCTCCGTCTACGCCGCATCTGCGCCCGGGATGAGGTGTTTCACACTAGAGCTTCCGAGATGTCCTCGTTCTTCAGAAAACGGGGCTTCCCCTCCTCCATTATAGATGAGGCTCTCACTAGGATCTCTTCTACATCCCGCAGCTCCGCTCTTGCTCCCCCTCCCCCCACTCGCAACAAGGACAGAATCCCCCTCGTCCTCACCTTCCACCCCACCAGCCAGCGGATCCAACATATCATCCACCAACATTTACGTCACCTACAACGGGACCCCACCACTGGCCATATCTTCCCATCCCCTCCCCTCTCTGCGTTCCGCAAAGACCGTTCCCTCCGTAACTACCTGGTCCACTCGTCCCTTCCTACCCAAACCACCCCAACCCCGGGCACTTTCCCCTGCAACCGCACGAGATGCAACACCTGTCCCTTTACCTCCCCCCTCAACTCCATCCAAGGACCCAAACAGTCTTTCCAGGTGAGACAAAGGTTCACCTGCACCTCCTCCAACCTCATCTATTGCATCCGCTGCTCTGGATGTCAACTTATTTACATCGGCGAATCCAAGCGCAGGCTCGGCGATCGCTTCGCTGAACACCCGCACTCGGTCCGCATTAACAAAACTGATCTCCCGGTGGCCGAGCACTTTAACTCCCCCTCCCATTCCCAGTCTGACCTTTCTGTCATGGGCCTCCTCCAGTGCCATAGTGAGGCCCACCGGAAGTTGGAGGAGCAGCACCTCATATTTCGCCTGGGCAGTTTGCAGCCCGGTGGTATGAACGTCGACTTCTCCAACTTTAGATAGCTCCTCTGTCCCTCCCTTCCCCTCCTCCTTCCCAGATCTCCCTCTATCTTCCTGTCTCCACCTATATCCTTCCTTTGTCCCGCCCCCCTGACATCAGTCTGAAGAAGGGTCTCGACCCGAAACGTCACCCATTCCTTCCCTCCCGAGATGCTGCCTGACCTGCTGAGTTACTCCAGCATTTTGTGAATAAATCCAGGTTCAACTCTACTGATCAATATAATGGTTCAACTGTCAACTTACTGGCCAAGCAAATCCATGTCTTCACCCCACACTCAGTTATCAGGATAGAGGGGAATTGGAAGGAATCACTTCAATAACCCATGCTGAAATTTCTATTCAGAGAATGACTAGTGAAACAAATTTGAACATGCAATGAAAAGGAAATTAGGAAAAAATTAAGGAAGATATTGAAATGTGTAAGAATACGGGCCGCAGTTCCCCCAGAAGGGTAATGTGCACAAAACAAACAAATATCGATGATTTTATGTTGGATGTCTTACTCTGTAAATGAGCAATTTACCTTATTTTTAACATGGGAGGAATGCAGGAACGTCCTGAGACTGAAGAAGGGTCCTGACCCGAAACCATACATGTTCTCCAGAAATGCTGCCTGACCTGCTGAGTTACTCCAGCACTTTGTGACTTTTCTTGCAAACCGGTGCCTGCAGTTTCTCGTGTCCGTTAAGACCTAGCGAAGATAGACACATAAAGCTGGAGTAGCACAGCGGGACAGGCAGCATCTCCGGAGAGAAGGAATGGGCGACGTTTCGGGTCGAGACCCTTCTTCAGACTGGTTAGGGATAAGGGAAACGAGAGATAGAGGCGATGATGTAGAGAGTTAAAGTCCTAGCGATGGGAGTTATCAATGGCTGCTGTTGGATTCCGGGCAGATTTCAATCAGCGGGCACAAAACAAATCATGGGGGAGTTTAATTGTGCAAAAAAAAATAATTCCAAGTCTTATCCTTGCTAGAACATTCAGTGTCTGCCTCCTGCAACAAAAGTTTGATGTTGAATTCAGACCTGCATTGGCCAAGACTGACAGGAAGCCTGATTAACTAGTATAAATGCAAGGTCGGGTGTGTGTGGGGGGTGGTGGGGGGGGTGGGGGAAACCTTTCTCTTTTAGGTCTCTTCCTCACGGCGCGGGATGCGGCTCGGCCGCGGGGCCTTCCATCGCCCGGTGCGGCTCGGCCGCGGGACCTAACATCGCCCGGCGCGGCTCGGCCGCGGGACTTAACAGTGCCCGGTGCGGCTTGGCCGCGGGGCCTAACATCGCCCGACGCGGCTCGGCCGCGGGACTTTTCATCGCTGGTGCGGCTCGGCCGCTGGACTTAACAGTGCCCGGTGCGGCTCGGCCGCGTGGCCTTCCATTGCCCGGCGTGGCTCGGCCGCGGGACGTAGCTGCGCACGGCTCGGCCGCGGGGCCTTCCATCGCCCGGCTCGGCCACGAGACGTTTCAGCGCCCGGTGCGGCTCGGCCGCGGGGACTTCCATCCCCTTGCGGGGACTGTGCGGGTCGGTCGGGGACGAGCTGTCTGTCCGTGGGCGTGGGGAAGAGAGTGGAAGTTTTGTTGCCTCCATCACAGTGAAGGGGTGTTTGGAGTCACTGTGATGGACGTTTGTGTTTGTGTTGGGGTCATGTGTCTTGTGTTCTTTTTTTTTTGTGTGACTGCTATGTAATTTCGTTCGGTACCTTGGTACCGAATGACAAATAAAGCTCTGTTGACTGTTGACTGTTGACAAGGTAGATTTGCATGCAAACAGCGTACGTTAAGAAGAGAAAACTGTCGGCTGACTGCCAAAAGGGAAAGAAATCGCCTCCTCGCAGTCCTTTGATTAAAAAGACAAGGCAAAGCCAGAAGGGGCACACTTAGGCTGATCCATTGGTGCTTAGACCTGCTTTCATACAAACGCAGTGGCAAGCCTCCAACCAGATTGCCACATACCACCCAAAAGTTGCCTCCAGCAGCTACAAAACAGCAGGCGATGAAGCAGGGTCCCGACCCCAAACATCACCCATCCTTTTATCTCCAGAGATGCTGCCTGACCCGCTGGGTTACTCCAGCACTCTGTGTCCATCTTCAGTAGACGATGAAACCTCTACGTCAGTCAGTGCTTTACACAATTCCTGCTGTTATTCAGTCAGTAACAAAGGGGCAAAGAGTCCACCATTTACATGAGCTGCAGTCGCACAGCACAGAAACAGCGCCCTCCATTTGCCCGTCTTTGGCCCATATCCCTCGCAATCTTTCCCATCCGTATACCTGTCTTTTAAATGATGTTACAGTTCTTGCCTCCTCTGGCAGCTCGTTCCACACACCCACCACCCTCTGAGTGACAAAGTTGCCCCTTAGGTTCCTATTAAATCTTTCCCCTCTCACCTTAAACCTATGTCCTCTGTCTCGTGTAAAAAAGACAGTGTGCTGGCGTAACACAGTGGTTCAGGCAGCACCAATGAAGAACATGAACAGGTGACGTTTTGAATCGAGACCCTCTTTCTTCCTCTGCTGTTTGGTTCCCCTAGATCCAGTGCATTCGTCCTATCTATTCCCCTCATGATTTTATGACAATAGACAATAGGTGCAGCAGGAGGCCATTCGGCCCTTCGAGCCTGCACTGCCATTCATTATGATCATGGCTGATCATTCTCAATCAGTACCCCGTTCCTGCCTTCTCCCCGTACCCCCTGACTCCGCTATCCTTAAGAGCTCTATCTAGCTCTCTCTTGAATGCCTCCGAGAATCCACAGATTCACAACTCTCTGACTGAAAAAGGTTTTCCTCATCTCCGTTCTAAATGGCCTACCCCTTATTCTTAAACTGTGGCCCTTTGTTCTGGACTCCCCCAACAATGGGAACATGTTTCCTGCCTCTAACGTGTCCAACCCCTTATTAATCTTATATGTTTCGATAAGATCCCCTCTCATCAGTCAATGAAAGGAAGCATGCAGGTACAGCAGGCAGTGAAGAAAGCCAATGGAATGTTGGCCTTCATAACAAGAGGAGTTGAGTACAGGAGCAAAGAGGTCCTTCTACAGTTGTACCGGGCCCTGGTGAGACCGCACCTGGAGTACTGTGTGCAGTTTTGGTCTCCAAATTTGAGGAAGGATATTCTTGCTATGGAGGGCGTGCAGCGTAGGTTCACTAGGTTAATTCCCGGAATGGCGGGACTGTCGTATGTTGAAAGGCTGGAGCGCTTGGGGTTGTATACACTGGAATTTAGAAGGATGAGGGGGGATCTTATAAGATAATTAGGGGATTGGACACATTAGAGGCAGGAAACATGTTCCCAATGTTGCGGGAGTCCAGAACAAGGGGCGACAGTTTAAGAATAAGGGGTAGGCCATTTAGAACGGAGATGAGGAAGAACTTTTTCAGTCAGAGAGTGGTGAAGGTGTGAATTCTCTGCCTCAGAAGGCAGTGGAGGCCAATTCTCTGAATGCATTCAAGAGAGAGCTAGATAGAGTAATGATAGCGGAGTCAGGGGGTGTGGGGAGAAGGCAGGAACGGGGTACTGATTGAGAATGATCAGCCATGAATGGCGGTGCTGGCTCGAAGGGCTGAATGGCCTACTCCTGCACCTATTGTCTATTGTCTATTGTCATCCTTCTAAATTCCAGTGTATACTGGAATATACACCTCTACAAGATCACCCCTCAGCCCCCAAGCAATAAACTCGGAGTCTCTATCTGTAGCTCAGGCACTCGGGTCCCGGCCCCATCCTCGCAAATCTTCTCTGTACCCTTTCATATTCTCTCAACCTATTCTAATGGGTAGGTTGCCGTACAGATGTGTCCCTCAGCACATGAACTGGGCAGCCACCTGGGTGGGGTACGTCGGCCTGACGTGTTTTTATTTAACAGTACGCTCTTCCCAATGTGTATCCGCTGTTCAATCGAGGAATTCAACACTAAAAAAGTCCACTGTTGCCTGCACAGATAGGCAAGATGGGAACAGTCTACGCATTATAAACTGGTGACACACGCAACATCCCGTGAGTTAAATTAAACTGGAGATGAGGTTTTAGCAACAAAACATCCATGACCTGTGCCTATTTATTTCCTAATCTAATTTAAAGCATGGATGAAAAGCAATATGTGAACAGGCAAGACTCAGTGCGCAGCCATTGGTTTCCAGGGACATGAGTGGTTCTGGCAGTATCGGGACCAGATGTGGGCAGCCTGGTCACAATGCAAAAATGTAAACGGTGGCAAATCGATCATCTGTGAGTGTGGCAACCTAGAACGAACGATGCACGAGGAGACAGAGGACAACATTCATACACTTTGGCAAAATTTTCTACACAAAGTTCTCTTTGGATTCGTGTGATGTCTCAACCGTTACGCGTTGCAGAACATTTGCGGCGCGGCGGTGGAGTTGCTGACTCACAGCGCCGCGGACCCGGGTTCAAACCCGGCTGCGGGTGCTGCCTGTGCGGAGTTTGCACGTTCTCTCTGGGACCGCGTGGGTTTTCTCCGGGTGCACCCGTTTCCCCCCCCCCCCCCCCACATCACAAAGACATTCAGGTTTGTAGGTTAATTGGCCCTAGTGTGCAGGATGGAACTAGTGTACAGGTGATCGCTGGTCGGCGCGGACTCGCTGGGCCGAAGGCCGTGTATCCACGCTGTATATCTAAATTAAACTAAACTAAAGTTCTACCTCCTTATCATTTCATTCTTAATTAACTTTAATTTGGCAAAGAGATAGACTCTGGGACAAGTTACTCCTGAGGAAACGATGTCCAGAACAAGGGGTCACAGTTTAAGGATAAGGGGGAAGTCTTTTAGGACCGAGATGAGAAAGTTTTTTTTCACACAGAGAGTGGTGAATCTGTGGAACTCTCTGCCACAGAAGGTAGTTGAGGCCAGTTCATTGGCTATATTTAAGAGGGAGTTAGATGTGGCCCTTGTGGCTGAAGGGATCAGGGGGTATGGAGAGAAGGCAGGTACAGGTTACTGAGTTGGATGATCAGCCGTGATCATATTGAATGGTAGTGCAGGCTTGAAGGGCCGAATGGCCTACTCCTGCACCTATTTTCTATGTTTCTATGTTTCTAGAAACGTTTAATTGTCATATGTACCAAAAATGGAACAATGAAATTCTTACTTGCAGCAGCATAACAGGACTCATAGAGGTTCATTAAATTTTTTAAAAACACAGCTTTAGGGCAAAACCAAAAGTCCCTTGTGCAACCAAGGCAGTTCCTAGTTAGACACATAATGCAAAAAGACAGATCAAAGCCAGCAACGATGATCAAGGAAAAGTGGAGCTCACCATGATCAATTGTTGGCTGTGGGGAAGGTGATAACAAATAATACAAACGGTGGAGTATCTTTCATTTGTTCTATGTACCTTTTCATATCTCTCAGTTCCCTCTCCGCTGTCTCTCAGTCTGAAGAAGGGTCTGGACCCGAAACGTCACCTATTCCTTTTCTCCAGTGATGTTTGACCCGCTGAGTTACTCCATCTTTTTGTGTCTATCTTCAGTGGAAACCAGCATCTGCAGTTCCTTCCTACACATTTTGTCTGCAGTTCCTTATGTCCACTGTATGTGCACAGATGACTGGCCTCACCAGTGTTGGATATAACAAAAGCAAAACCTCCTTTATATTGATCGGCGAGACCAAGCGCAGACTGGGCCACCGTTTCGCTGAACACCTTCGCTTAGTTCGCCTGGGCCTACACTATCTCCCGGTTGCCAAACACTTTAACTCCCCCTCCCATTCCCACACTGACCTTTCTGTAGATGGACACAAATTGCTGGAGTAACTCAGCGGGACAGGCGGCATCTCTGGAGAGAAAGAATGGGTGGCGTTTCGGGTCGAGACCCTTCTTCAGACTCAAACCCGACGTTTGGGTCTCGACCCAAAACGTCACCCATTCCTTCTCTCCAGAGAAGCTGCCGGTCCCGCTGAGTTACTCCAGCTTTTTATGTCTATCTTCGGTTTAAACCAGCATCTGCAGTTCCTTGTGTAGGAAAGAACTGCAGATGCTGGTTTGAATCGAAGGTAGACACAAAATGGTGGAGTAACTCAACGGGTCAGACAGCATCTCTGGAGAAAAGGACGTTTCAGGTCAAGACCCTTCTTCAGACTGAGAGTCAAGGGAAAGGGAAACGAGAGACATAGACTCTTTCTCCAGAGATGCTGCCTGTCCCACCGAGTTCCTCCAGCTTTTTGTGTCTATCTTTGGTTTAAACCAGCATCTGCTGGTTCCTTTCTACACAGCTCCTAGTTAGCTCATTCCAAACACAAAGACCTGAGGTCATCCCAATCCACTTCCAAATGTGCTTTTTAATTGATAGTTAAAGGCCAACAGGTTAAATAATGTGGGGAGGTGCTAACATTTTGAGGGGAAACAGTCACAGAGAATAGAATAGAATGGTTTTGTCTAGACAAGGGAGGATTAAAGTGTGGATGAGAGAGGGTTTTAGTTTTTGCACAGCTGTGTCGGAAAACAGTTTGATGCAGCCCACGAAGTAAACCGACAATGAAGCTCTAACAACTTTGTTTTAGCAATGAATTTTTAATAACCTTGGGCTTGAATCATGCAAAATGGCGCTGGAACGACTCTTGTGCACTGTCTCAGTGTAATCTACTATTCCTACATTCTTGTACTTCAGTATGACTGTGCTTATTATGTATAGTACGATTGTTACTGAGCTCTGTGCTCAGCTGTCAGAGCAGGTATGGGGAGAAGGCAGGAGAATGGGGTTAAAAGATCAGCCATGATTGAATGGCGGAGTAGACTTGATGGGCCGAATGGCCTCATTCTACTGTCACTTATGACTTTATGCAAAAAACGGAATTCCAGTGTACCTGGGTACAGCTGGCAATAAAGTTCCATTCCATGTTTGACAGGCTTACTGACGATTTTCCAGAGAAAATAAAATTGGTGGGTTTGTGTATTTAGATTGGTAAAGTTAGTGTGCACAATTAACACACTCGGGTAATGCGCCAGACAGGATATGAAGAGAAGAAACAAACTTTTGGAAAAGCAAGTGGTAACTAGTGGAAAATAGCTGTTTCCACCCCAGCTATTCACAATATACATCAACGGTTTAGATGAAGGAACCAAACACAGTCGTTCAATGTTCATCCGTGGCAAGAGATTGGGTGGGATTGTAAACTGTGAGGACGATGCAAAGAGGCTTTGCGATTATCTAGACAAGTTGAATGTGTGGGTGTATAGATTGCAGATGTGAAGTTATCCACTTTGCTAGCTAAAACGGAGAGGGAGATTATTATTGAAATGCCAATACATTAGGAAATGTTGATGAAGTTTGGGGTGGTTTTGTCAACTGATTCCCGTGGTGGCGTGACTGTCATGCAGAGAGATTGGGTCAACTCCATTCACTGAAGTTTAGAAGAAACATACAAAATTCTGACAGGCCTGGACAAAAGGGTTGGATTTGTTTTGCATGTTTTGGTTTCTCGCGAAAGGGGATTGAAACTAGGGTGTGTCATAACATGAAAAAAAGATATGTAGGACATAGTTTCCCCATTTGCTTTAGCTACCAGAGTGGATAGCTCAGTGGATAGTGTGGGTAGAGGGGATAGGCAGTATCTCAGGAGAACAAGGATAGGTAATGTTTCGGGTCGACTAGGCTTGTATACACTGGAATTTAGAAGGATGAGAGGAGATCTTGTCGAAACGTATAAGATTATTAAGGGGTTGGACACGTTAGAGGCAGGAAACATGTTCCCAATGTTGGGGGAGTCCAGAACAAGGGGCCACAGTATAAGAATAAAGGGTAGGCCATTTAGAACTGAGATGGGGAAAAACGTTTTCAGTCAGAGAGTTGTGAATCTGTGGAATTCTCTGCCTCAGAAGGCAGTGGAAGCCAATTCTCTGAATGCATTCAAGAGAGAGCTAGATAGAGCTCTTAATGATAGCGGAGTCAGGGGGTATGGGGAGAAGGCAGGAACGGGGTACTGATTGAGAATGATCAGCCATGATCACATTGAATGGTGGTGCTGGCTCGAAGGGCCGAATGGCCTCCTCCTGCACCTATTGTCTATTGGGTCGGACTGACAATAAAGAGAGATTGGGCAAACATGGATTGTTTCCTCTCAAGCTCAGAGGTTGAAGGGAGACCTGACAGAAGTTTATAAAATTATCCTGCTTGCGACTGCGGATATCCAGACCAGACCATCCCACACATCGTGAATGACTGCTCACTGAGGCTTTGCCCTGGTGGAAACACGGCCATCCGCCCAGCAACTGATGCTGCCCTGGCATGGATGTCTACCCTTGATCTACACCTTTAGGCTGTGCAAGCAGCGCTGCCGTCGCAGCTGCGGCTTGCCTGCAGTCCGTCTGTCTTTTGTGTTTTTTGTTGTTTTTGTCTCAATTGTAGTGTTAATATGATGTAGTGTTGTATGTTATGTTTTGGGGGGGGGTGGGAGGGAACAGGAACTGTAACTGTAACATTCTCTCTCCAGAACGGAGACGCGACCTTTGTTCTGTGCCGTGTCTCCGTTCCCGTTGCGGCCTACCACCGGCCATGCACCTGGGACCACCTGGGTCTCTGGTTCGCAGAGCCCGCGGCCCGGACTCACCACCTGCGGCGCTGGCTGCCTGCGGATGCTGCGGGAACGGCTGCGACTCGTCTCCGGAGGCTCCGGCGCGGGCCGCGTGGACGTCGGAAGCCCGCAGGCCCCTGGATGGGGGCCGACATCGGGAGCTCCGGCAGCGGCAGAGGCAACGTGTTCGCCCGCCCCGAATCGCGGGGCTTGGGTCGGCCCGCCACGGACCTTTCACCATCCGGCGCGGCCTGAAATAGGCCGCGGGATTTTTTTCCACCGCCCAGTGGGGGCTTCAATATCGGGAGCCCCGACTGCCCCGACGTGGCAACTCCAACAGCCTGACCGCGGGACAAGACGGCAGGGAAGAGAAAAAGACATTCTGGCCTTCCATCACAGTGAGGAGGGACTGGAGGAGACTCACTGTGATGGATGTTTCTTTTTGTTTGGTGTTAGTTGTGATTGTATGTGTTATTGCATTTTTATTGATTAATCTTATTGGTCTTATTGTTTAACTGCGGGTAATGTTTCATTTTACTACACATTTATGTGTATGTAACAAATAAACGACTATTGACTATTGACCATACGCAAGAAGAAGAACCAGAGTGGATAACCTTGCAATGTATCCACGTTATATTGCATCTGCTACCCATATACTTGTTCCCTCAACATTTAGATGACGCTTGGAAAGGTACATGGATAGGAAAAGTTTAGTGGGATGTGGACCAAACACGGGCAAATGGAACTAGCGTAGAGGGGGCATCCTGGTTGGCATGGACGATTTGGGCCGAAGGGTCTTTTTGACGCTCCTACCTTAAATCTATCATCAAAGAATATCATCAACCGTCATTCTGGAGGGCAGAGCAGAAGCCTGATCATTTACTCCTAATAATAATAATATTCATTTATTGTCATTGCAACGAGTACAACGAAATTAAAAAATAGCCAATCCTGACGGTGCGTACAAACATATATGCAATAAATGCAAAAACAAATAAATACATAAATACAATTAAATACAATTATGTTAAGTACAAAGATTTTTTAGTGTTGCCTAGTGCAAAGGTAGTGTTCAGTTCTCGTATGGCCCTGGGGTAAAAACTGTTCTTAAGTCTGTTTGTTCGGGATTTTATCGACCTGAAACGTCGACCAGAGGGCAGATGAACAAACAGACGGTGGCCGGGGTGGGATGGATCTTTTATTATTTTGCCTGCTCTACTGAGGCAGCGTAGGCTGAACAGGTGCTCCAGGGAGGGCAGTGAGCAGCCGATGATTTTCTGGGCCGTCGTGATGACCCTCTGAAGGGCCTTCCTGTCCTTTTCTGAGCAGCTGGCATACCATGTGGTTATACAGTATGCCAGCACACTCTCGATGGAGCAGCGATAGAAGGACAACATGAGCTTCTCCTGCAGGTTGGTTTTCCTGAGGATCCTCAGGAAGTGGAGTCTCTGCTGTGCCTTCTTTACTGTGGTGATGGTGTTGGTAGACCAGGTGAGATCCTCTGCGATGTGCGTACCCAGGAACCTGAAAGCTGGTACCCTTTCCACACAGACCCCATTGATGTAGAGTGGGTCGTAATCTCCACTGGTTTTCCTAAAGTCAATTATAAGTTCCTTTGTTTTGGAGGAGTTCAGGACCAGATTGTTCACTGAACACCATGCTGCCAGCCTTTGGATTTCATCCCTATAGGCTGTCTCATCTCCTTCTGAGATGAGTCCAACCACAGTCGTGTCATCCGCGAACTTGATGATGGTGTTGGTGGGATGGGTGGGGGCGCAGTCGTGAGTGTAGAGGGAGTAAAGGATGGGGCTCAACACACAGCCCTGTGGTGAGCCGGTGCTCAGTGTAATGGTGGAGGAGAGGTGAGGGCCTATTTTGACTGTCTGGGGGCGGTTGGTCAGAAAGTCCTTGATCCATTTGCAGATGGTTTGGGAAAATCCAAGGTCGGAAAGTTTGGTGACCAGTCTGCTCGGGATGACCATGTTAAAGGCAGAGCTGAAGTCGAGGAAGAGCATCCTCACATAGCTCCCCTGGTGTTCAAGGTGGGTCAGTGCAGTGTGAAGAGCAGTGTCGATGGCATCCCCTGTAGACCTATTTGCTCTGTAGGCAAACTGGTGTGGGTCGAAGGTGGGTGGGAGGCTGGCTTTGATGTGCTGCAGGACCAGTCTCTCGAAGCACTTTGTGATGACCGGTGTGAGTGCTACCGGACGGTAGTCGTTAAGACTGCTGATGACAGACTTTTTCGGCAGTGGGATGATTATGGCGGACTTCAGGCAGGGAGGGATGGTGGATTTTAAAAGGGACAGGTTGAAGATTTTTGTGAAGACCTCAGATAATTGGTCTGCACATTCCCTCAGCACTCTGCCCGTCACACCATCGGGGCCTGCAGCTTTCCTGGGATTCACTGCTCTGAGCACGCGCTTAACATCATACTCCTGCACAGTGAAGGTGTTGCTGTCAGGTGCTGGAGAGGGTGTAATGTCTGCCACTGTAGCTTTCACCTCGAAACGAGCAAAGAAACAGTTAAGTTCCTCAGCCAGCGAGGCGTCGCCGTCGGCAGTCGTGCGGTTGCTGGTCTTGTAGTTGGTGATGTGCTGGATGCCTTGCCATACCCGCCGTGGGTCATTGTTGGAGAAGTGGTCTTCAATCTTCCTCTTGTAGGACGCTTTGGCATCCTTGATGCCTCTCTTCAGGTTGGTTCTAGCAGCACTGTATAGAGCTCTATCACTAGACCTGAAGGCGGTGTTACGGTCCTTGAGGAGAGACCTGACATCCTTTGTCATCCAGGGTTTTTGATTTGGGTACAACCGGATGCGTTTGTCGACGGTGACATTGTCAACACAGTTTTGGATGTAGCAAAGTACAGTTGATGTGTACTCCTCCAAGTCCTGATCCTCAAAAATATCCCAGTTGGTCCTTTCGAAGCAATCCTGCAGCTGCGAGGAAGCTCCTTCAGGCCATGTCTTAACAGTCTTTATGGTGACTGGAGCTTTCCTCCTGAGTGGGGTGTATGCTGGGGTTAGGAATATGGACAGGTGATCTGACTGCCCCAGGTGTGGTAGTGGTGCTGACCTGAACCCCTTCTTAATATTTGAGTAAACCTTGTCTAGTGTGTTTTTCCCCCTGGTAGCACATCTTATGTGTTGTTCAAGTTTCGGGAGAACTGACTTTAGGTCTGCATGGTTGAAGTCCCCGGCTATGATGTGGGCTGCTTCTGGATATGTGCTCTGTTGTGAGTTTATTGCACCGAGCAGGTAGCCTAAAGCTGTGCTAGCGTTAGCATTCGGTGGGATGTAGACTGCTGTTACTATAACCCCTGTAAATTCGCGAGGAAGGTAAAAAGGCCTGCATTTAACTGTTAGGGACTCCAGATCAGGAGAACAGTGGCTATCTATGATTTGGATGTTAGTGCACCAGTTGTTGTGCACATAAATGCATAACCCCCCCCCCTTGCTCTTACCGGAGTCGATGTTTCTGTCCCAACGAAACGCTGTACGCCCGGCTAGCTCAATGGCTCCGTCTGGGATAAGTGGATGAAGCCATGTCTCTGTTACTAAGAGAATGCAACAGTCCTCCACGAGTTTGTTTGCTGATATCAGCAGTTTTAGTTCGTCCATTTTGTTGATGATGGATCTGGCGTTGGTGAGGAACATGCTGGGTAGCGGTGGTTTGTGTGGCTGTCTCTTTAGCTTGGCAAGTATACCGGACCGGCATCCTCGCTTTTGCTTCCTGTTTCTCCTCCGCCTGCGACGCCTGTTCGCGCCGACAACTATCCACGGAGCGCCCGGTGTCCTGGCTATCTCTTCCGGTATATTTCGC
This sequence comes from Rhinoraja longicauda, assembly GCF_053455715.1. Lineage (NCBI taxonomy): Eukaryota > Metazoa > Chordata > Chondrichthyes > Rajiformes > Arhynchobatidae > Rhinoraja > Rhinoraja longicauda. The sequence continues at coordinate 6,227,181 of NC_135957.1, forward strand.
GGGTGTGGAAATTCGCGCACAAGGTCCCGATTGCACTGGAATCCGATGATCAGAAGGTCCTTTCGGTTGTAGGTAGGATTTGCCTGATTTTCCTGGTTTGCATGACTAAAATTGACTAACAGACATAACACAGATAACACACATAAAACGCACCGAAAGGGAGAGCTGTGAGCCGCTGCGTCCGTGCGCGCCGCCATCTTTCCTGATCCAGTATTTCCTATTCTTCTGTGCGAGAAGAAATCTCCCACAAATAATATTTTCAATTGTTATCTCTTCCAAGTCTGTGGGGGGACATTTACGTCGGAAGAAGAAAATCACATGCCGATACAGCATTCCTTCTCTCCTGAGATGCTGAGATGGGGAATCCAGAACAAGGGGCCACAGTCGGGAGTCCAGAACCAGGGGCCACAGTTTAAGAATAAGGGGTAGGCCATTTAGAACTGAGATGAGGAAAAACTTTTTCAGTCAGAGAGTTGTGAATCTGTGGAATTCTCTGCCTCAGAAGGCAGTGGAGGCCAATTCTCTGAATGCATTCAAGAGAGAGCTGGATAGAGCTCTTAAGGATAGCGGAGTCAGGGGGTATGGGGAGAAGGCAGGAACGGGGTACTGATTGAGAATGATCAGCCATGATCACATTGAATGGCGGTGCTGGCTCAAAGGGCCGAATAGCCTCCTCCTGCACCTATTGTCTATTGTCTATTGTCTGCCTGACCTGCTGAGTTACTCCAGCATTTTGTGAATAAATACCTTCGATTTGTACCAGCATCTGCAGTTATTTTCTTACACTACCGATACAGCTGGTTTGCAAATAAACTTTGAAATCATGTATTGGTTGCAAAATTCAGCTTGGTTAGCATGCAACGAAAGCTTTTCGCTGTACCTTGGTGCACGTGACAATAAACTGAACTCCCCCTCAACTCAACACCATCCCAGCTCTGCAGTCTTGTGGCTACATCCATCAGACCACCCCTGAACTGATGAATGTAATATTCCCCACTCTTTCAAACTGACAGCATCGGCTTTGCAATATGCTTTCCCAAGAGACAGTCTGGGTCACCAAGGGAATACAATTCTACCAAAATAAAAATGTGCCCAATAAGGGAATTTGTTGAGTTGGATCCTTTGTTTAGTTTTAATCCTGAGCAAATCTTTCTTCAAGTTTCGGAGCAAAAGCACTTACCTGTTTAAGTGAGGCTTCTGTTTTCTCCGAACATGACCTTCTGGCAGGGTTGGTTTATGGTCTGGCAACAAGCCTGAAGAAAGCAATTAGTGCCACATTGGTCACCATAGTAGCAGCTGTATTTTATAGACTGTCAGTGTTACATGTGCTCATAATAATAAAGTTCCCACACACAGCAACCCAAAAAGCAGCTGTAAAACCAGCCACAAGCATGTATAAACACTGGTGCTAGCATCTTTTTTTCCCAAAAGAAAACCTCATAGCATCGTTGGCAACTGCACTTTAAATTAATTTGCGTAATCATGGTTTTGAGGTGATTGAGAATTGAACCCTGCCTTTAGCAAACCTTGCACAGCATTATCACCGACTCTTTGCCAATGCCATAGTTGTCAGCTCCTGCTTTTATAATAAAAACGTGCAGGTCACAAACCAATGGTTTCTCACACTTTATGTTTACATCTGCTATTTGGGTTTTGTCTGCTCATTTTAATTAACTATTGCTTTGTATGGTAATGTACTATGTTTTCTACTATTGTACATATTGTATTGTATTTCTTTTCTAGGATGCCTAACAACATCAGGCTAAGGGACTGTCGATGAAAACTAGCCTCTCGGCTCACTCGAGATTTGTTTAAATGTCAATTAATGTACATTGTCCCTTTTTCTATTTTTTAAATTTTTTTTTTAAAGTGTGTGCATCTCATGCACTCTCTCACACTTTTACACACACACACACGGGGAGAAGGCAGGAGAATGGGGTTAGTAGGAAGAGATGGATCAGCCATGATTGAATGGCGGTGTAGACTCGATGGGCCGAATGGCCTGATTCTGCTCCTATCAAGAATTACGAGCCGCAGCAAGTAATGATTTTGACTCGAGTAGAATATAAATCCATTTGCCGTCAGTCTGTGGAAGAGAATTGTGTAAAGGCACAAAGCGATTTGGTAGCGATCGACAAGGACAGGGAAACGGGCCTATATTTCTGCTGCGCCTCTCACCATCTGACTAATCCCCAATGTATCCACAACCAATTAAGTGATTCTAAAGAAAGGTCAGTATTGAACAGTCGGAAACTCACCAGCTAATTTGAGAAAAGCAAACACATAAAAAAAAGCAATAAAAGGACCAGTTAATTGGATCAGGTAATTTAATATGAGAAATAAATATTGGCCAGGAAGCTGGAAGGATCTAGCCTGTAATTTTTCAAAAGTGCTGTGTTCAGCTGACAGAGAAGATGGGGGGTCAAGATTTAAAATCTTTAAAGGCATCAGCGTTCGCTCAATTTTATACGAGAAGTGTCCTCAGTTATGTGGGGCTGGGATGTGATCCTTTGACCCCGAGGCAAAGCTGCTGCCAGCTGACCCCCTTGTTCGGCATGAGAGCAAGATCCTGGGGTCATGTTCAACGGAGAGAAACAGCTCTAACCCACACCAAATGAAAATAAGGTTCAAACCAGGGCTTCCAATTCTGAGTGCTTTAGGCCTTGGTTTATTATTGTCACGTGTGCCAAGCTAAGCTTTGTTCTGCTTGCTAGCCAATCTGAACGGATAACGCTACACATAAATACAATCAAGTCAAGCTCTAGTACAGTAGGTCAAGCAAAGGGGAAGATACAGAGTGCAGAATATAGTTCTCAGCATTGTAGCGCACCAGTTCTACAGACAAAGTCCAATGTCCGCAATGGGGTAGAGGTGAATGGGACAGTACCCTAGCTTATGGAAGGGCTGTTCAGAAGCCTGATAACAGAGGGGAAGAAGCTGTCCCCGAGTCTAGTGGTGCGCGCTTTCAAGCTTCTGTACCTTCTGCCAGACGGGAGCAGGGTGGGGCAAGTCTGCTGCTTTTCAATGTGTTGATGGAATCAATGATGGGAGTCTGGTTAGTGTGATAGGCTGGGATCTATCTACAAACTGCAATTTCTTGCAGACTTGGACAGAGCTGTTCCCAAACCAAGCTGTGATGTAACCCGCCAGTGTGCTTACTACGGTGCAGGTTACTCGACTCTGCTCGAAGATGTGATGGAGATTGAGGAGCACAACAACATCCTCTTCATACAGTCTCCGGTCTAGTCACAGAGAGATGTAGAAACAACTGATTTTTAAAACTCATATAAGTGCACCCTTTTTGACTGAAACTGAGTGCGTTGCCAAAATAAATGACTACAGGGCTCCAAAGATCATCCTCTATTGACCTTTTCCCTGAAAATAGTAATCATATCATATCATATCATATATCTACAGCCGGAAACAGGCCTTTTCGGCCCTCCAAGTCCGTGCCGCCCAGTGATCCCCGTACATTAACACTATCCTACACCCACTAGGGACAATTTTTACATTTACCCAGCCAATTAACCTACATACCTGTACGTCTTTGGAGTGTGGGAGGAAACCGAAGATCTCGGAGAAAACCCACGCAGGTCACGGGGAGAACGTACAAACTCCTTACAGTGCAGCACCCGTAGTCAGGATCGAACCCGAGTCTCCGGCGCTGCATTCGCTGTAAAGCAGCAACTCTACCGCTGCGCTACCGTGCCGCCCAATTGTAGAAGTATTTGTATATCTTGTTCCATATTGTAAATAGACTTTCAAGAACTGTTATTAATACACTTTATTTCAGATTTCTTGTCCCCAACTCACCAAGTTGTTGGAAAATCTCGAACGTAGAACAGCACAGCACACGAACAGGCCCTTCTGCCCACAATGTCTGTGCCGAACATTATGCCAAGTTATTTATTCACAAAATGCTGGAGTAACTCTGCAGGTCAGGCAGCATCTCGGGAGAGAAGGAATGGGTGACGTTTCGGGTCGAGACCCTTCTTCAGACTGAAGAAGGGTCTCGACCCGAAACTTCACCCATTCCTTCTCTCCCGAGATGCTGCCTGACCCGCTGAGTTACTCCAGCATTTTGTGAATAAATACCTTCGATTTGTACCAGCATCTGCAGTTATCTTCTTATACTACTTATTATGCCAAGTTAAACTAATCTCCTCTGCCTGCACATTGGCGCAGCGGCAGAGTTGCTGCCTCACAGCGCCAGAGACCTGGGTTCGATCCTGACTACGGGTGCTGTCTGTACGGAGTTTGTACGTTCTCCCTGTGACCGTGTGGGTTTTCTCCAGGTGCTCCGGTTTCCTCCCACGCTCCAAAGACGTGCTGGTGTGTGGGTTAATTGGCATTGGTAAAAATTGTAAATTGTCCCTTGTGTGTAGGGTAGTGCTAGTGTATGGGGATTGCTGGCCGGGCAGACTCAGTGGTAGTGAAGGGGCAGTTTTCGCGTTAAACTAAACTAAACCACAATGCTGCTACAGCCAAGAAAGCACATCGATGCCTCTACTTCCTCCGAATGCTGAGGAAATTTGGCATGCCACGAATAACTCTTAACAATTCCTACAAATGCACCATGGAAAGTATCCTCTCTTGGTACATCTCACAGCTTTGCAATGGCATCCGTCCTGCCCGAGAACCCAATAACTTACAAAGTTGTGAAACCAGTCCAACACGCAAACCAGCTCCACACAACCCCACCATCGACTCCACCTCCACTTTCACCGTGGCAATAATTTTTCCCAAGAAAGCTTTGAGAACTTCCTTGAATTGCTTCCTTACTAATCAAGAATCTGTCATTCGCCGCTTTGAAAATACCCAAAGATTTGGCCTCCACAGCCGTGTGTGACAATGAACACCACAGATTCACCACCGTCTGGCTAAAGAAATTCGTCCTCATCTCCTTTTCTAAAGGTACATCCTTTAATTCTGGGACTCTGCCCTCGGGTCCTGCACTCCCCCATGACTGGAAACATCCTCTCCATCCAATCCTTTCACAGGTCGGTGAGTTTCAATGAGATCCCCCCTCATCGAAACTCCAGCGAGGACAGGCTCAGACCCATCAAACGCTCATCATACATTAAGTCAATCATCCCTGGGATCATTTCCAACAGTGGGTGGCGCTTCTCCATAGAGAGAAGAGTTCATAGATTCACTTCTCCATAGATTTCCCTTGGAGTTAATAGACAATAGGTGCACTAGGAGGCCATTCAGCCCTTCAAGCCAGCACCGCCATTCACTGTGATCATGGCTGATCATCCACAATCAGCACCCCGTTCCTGCCTTCTCCCCATATCCCTTGACTCCGCTATCATTAAGAGCTCCATCTAACTCTCTCTTGAAAGCATCCAGAGAATTGGCCTCCAATGTCTTCTGAGGCAGAGAATTCCACAGATTCACAACTCTCTGACTGAAAACGTTTTTCCTCATCTCCGTTCTAAATGGTACCCCTTATTCTTAAACTGTGGCCCCTGCATTCTGGACTCCCCCAACATCGGGAATATGTTTCCTGCCTCCAGCGTGCCCAAACCCTTAACAATCTTATATGTTTTGTGATGTCTTGAGAGGTCGGGAGCTTTTCTCTTGAAGGTTGGGAAGTGTGGGTGCCGGAAATGAAGACAGAAAAGTTCTTGTTTTCAAACTTAAATTCCATATATTTAGTCTTTTCCAAAAACAGGTAAACTTAATTGTTTGCAGACAGGTACACAAAACCAAAACAGGTAGTTAAATCAAAACTGTAGCTTGCTGCCTTCTTACAAAATTATAACTCCAGCACTGCTCCTCTCCCTCTCCCTCTCCCTCTCCCTCTCCCTCTCCCTCTCCCTCTCCCTCTCCCTCTCCCTCTCCCTCTCCCTCTCCCTCTCCCTCTCCCTCTCCCTCTCCCTCTCCCTCTCCCTCTCCCTCTCCCTCTCCCTCTCCCTCTCCCTCTCCCTCTCCCTCTCCCTCTCCCTCTCCCTCTCCCTCTCCCTCTCCCTCTCCCTCTCCCTCTCCCTCTCCCTCTCCCTCTCCCTCTCCCTCTCCCTCTCCCTCTCCCTCTCCCTCTCCCTCTCTGCTCCAGTCGTTGTCTCTCTCTATAAATACCCTGCATCCCTTCCCTTTTAGCTCTCTCACTGAGGCAATCAGCTCATCTGGTTCAGCTGGGCAGCAATCAGTGTCAGCAGCAATCAGTGACAGCAGCAATCAGTGTCAGCAGGGCAGGCAGCCCTGCTGACTATGGGTTTTGTAATCTTTTGCTGGCAGCCATGATGGTTTGTAGTCCTTGTTGCAACCACCGGGAGGAAATGTATCTCCCCTCTATGACTCTACCTCTCATGATATCACAGTTTCAATAAGATCCCCTCTCATCCTTCTAAATTCCAGTTTATACAAGCCCAGTCGCTCCAGTCTTTCAACATACGACAGTCCCGCCATCCACCTTGTGAACCTATGCTGCATTTCCTCAATAACAAGAATGTCTTCCTCAAATTTGGAGACCAAAACTGCAATTCAGAACAGCAGAAGGTTGATTCAGAAGGTAGAACAGTACAGAATAGGAATAGGTCCTCTGGCCCCCAATGTCCGTGCCGAACATAATGCCAAGACCAACTCTTACCTGCCTGCACGCCATCCATATCCCTCCATTCTCTGAACATCCACGTGCTTTTCCAAAAGTCTCTTAAAACATCACAACCACATCTGCCTCCATCAAAACCCCTGGCAGCGCATTCTAAGGACTCACCACCCTCTGGGTACAAAAACTTGCTGCACACAACTGCTTTGGCCATCTCACCGTACACCTATACCCTCTGGTTATTGCTATTTCCATCCTGAGAACAAGATACACTGGAATTTAGAAGGATGAGGAGATCTTATCGAAACATATAAGATTATTAAGGGGTTGGACACGTTAGAGGCAGGAAACATGTTCCTAATGTTGGGGGAGTCCAGAACAAGGGGCCACAGTTTAAGAATAAGGGGTAGGCCATTTAGAACTGAGATGAGGCAAAACTTTTTCAGTCAGAGAGTTGTGAATCTGTGGAATTCTCCGCCTCAGAAGGCAGTGGAGGCCAATTCTCTGAATGCATTCAAGAGAGAGCTGGATAGAGCTCTTAAGGATAGCGGAGTCAGGGGGTATGGGAAGAAGGCAGGAACGGGGTACTGATTGAGAATGATCAGCCATGATCACATTGAATGGCAATGCTGGCTCGAAGGGCCGAATGGCCTCCTCCTGCACCTATTGTCTATTGTCTATTGTGGCTGTCTACCCTACCTATGCTTCTCATAATTTTACATACTTCCTGCAGGTCTCTACTTAACCTTCAGCGTCACAGTCTGAACATACAGTGGGGAGCGAGTCCTTTGTACCTCTAGATGAACAGGGTCCAGGCTGCCATTCACACAGAAGCTCTGGTGTGTAAAACAACAAGGCCTGAATGATACACACAAAATGCTGGAGTAACTCAGCGTGTCAGGCAGCATCTCTGGAGGGAAGGAATGGATGACATTTCAGGCTGAGACCCTTCTTCGGACTGATTTTAGAAAGGTCTCGATCCTTTTCTCCAAAGATGCTGCCTGAGCCACTGAGTTACTCCAGCATTTTGTGTCTATCTTTGATGTCTATCTACAGCACCTGCAGTTCCTTCCTACACACAAGGCTTGTATGAGTCGTCTCCATAGATTTCTCTGGGAGTTCATTCCGAACATAGAACAGTACAGCCCTTCGTGAGAGAGACATGAATCTGAAGAAAGCCCTCACTGGCCTGTGTGTCCTCTAGATGGCATGTTTTGCCTGTTTTTGGCTCAGCCATCACAGTTGGAGAGCAGCCTCCCCAGGTCGCTCTCCGAGCTGATTCTACTGCCTTCGGAGATGTGGGTCGGAGGCGTCAATCGTGTGCTGCAGCAGCAGATGGATTTCCACCGCCAAACGCAATCCACGCCCACGACCAGCAACGTCGGAAGTGGAGAGAGTTTCCAAATGTTTTTTTTTAATGTTTTTCTCTGGAATTACAGAGTTTGAGGGCGTGCAGCGTAGGTTTACTAGGTTAATTCCCGGAATGGCGGGACTTTCATATGTTGAAAGACTGGAGCGACTAGGCTTGTATACACTGGAATTTAGAAGGATGAGAGGAGATCTTATCGAAACGTATAAGATTATTAAGGGGTTGGACATGTTAGAGGCAGGAAACATGTTCCCAATGTTGGGGGGAGTCCAGAACAAGGGGCCACAGTTTAAGAATAAGGGGTAGGCCATTTAGAACTGAGATGAGGAAAAACTTTTTCAGTCAGAGAGTTGTGAATCTGTGGAATTCTCTGCCTCAGAAGGCAGTGGAGGCCAATTCTCTGAATGCATTCAAGAGAGAGCTGGATAGAGCTCTTGAGGATAGCGGAGTCAGGGGGTATGGGGAGAAGGCAGGAACGGGGTACTGACTGTGAATGATCAGCCATGATCACATTGAATGGTGGTGCTGGCTTGAAGGGCCGAATGGCCTCCTCCTGCACCTATTGTCTATTGTCTATTGACCCCTGATAGAAGTGTATAAAACTATGAGATTCCTAGACAGGGTAGACAGTTAGAAGCTTTTTCCCTCCTTGGTGAAGACGTCAAAGATTGGACCACCAGGCTTTAACGTGTGCGGGGCAATGTTTAAAGGGGATGTGCGGGGCAAGTTTGTTTTACACAGAATGGTGGGTGCCTGGAACACAGTCCATAGAGGGGTGGTGGTGGAGGCAGATACAAAATCTTACACGTTTCGATAAGATCCCCTCTCATCCTTCTAAATTCCAGTGTATACAAGCCTAGTCGCTCCAGTCTTTCAACATACGACAGTCCCGCCATACCGGGAATTAACCTAGTAAACCTACGCTGCACGCCCTCAATAGCAAGAATATCCTTCCTCAAATTTGAAGACCAAAACTGCACATAGTACTCCAGGTGCGGTCTCACTAGGGCCCTGTACAACTGCAGAAGGGCCTCTTTGCTCCTATACTAAGGGGCGTGGCTGTGTTCTGCAGCTGCGGCTCACCGGCAGTCTCTCCGTTTTTTTTTGTGTTTTTTTGTCATTGTTGATGTTAAATGTACGTTTTGTTTTATTTTTAATTCTGTGTATGTAGGGGGGTGGTGGGGGGGGTTGGGGGAAACCTTTTTTTAAATCTCCTCCTCAACGGAGATGCGACTTTTACCGTGTCGTATCTCCGTTCGCGCAACGGCCTAACAACGTGGAGTCGGCGGCCTCCAGCTGGGATCGACCTCGAAGACTCCGGTCGCAGGGCCTGGACTTACCATCTCGGAGGCTTCGACCGTGGGCCCTGCAGACCGCAACTTCGGGAGTTCGCAGGTCCCTGGCTGGCGACCGGCTTTTGGGAGCTCCAGCCGTAGCAGCTTCGACCGCCCCGAAGCACGAGGTATGATCAACCCGCCCGCAGGCCCTTCATCGCCCTGCGTGGCTCGGCCGCAGCACTTTACATCGCCCGGTGGGGGCTCAGGACTCTCATCGCCCTGCGTGGCTCGGCCGCGGCATTTTCCATCGCCCGGTGGGGGCTCAGGACTTTCATCGGCCTGCTCGGCTCGGCTCGACCCTGGGACTTTCCATCGCCCGGTGGGGGCTTCAAGGGGTTGGGAGCCTCGATCGCCTCGTGGCGCCACGGGAGAAGAACGAGGAGGAGATAAGACTTTGCCTTCCATCACAGTGAGGGTATGCCTAGAGCAATCACTGTGATGGCTGTTTTGTGTAAAAAATTGTATCTGTGTGTCTTGTGTTCTTTAATGTCTACTGCCGGACCCTGACGTGAGAGGACGCTGGCATTGATTATTCGCCGCTTTTCCGTCAGGATAGTTTGTCTGTTTGTCTGTTTGTTTCTATGTTAATTGTATTTGTAAAGCGCTTTGTGCATGTGTTAAGGCGCTATATAAAATAAATATATTATTATTATTATTATACTCAACTCCTCTTGTTATGAAGGCCAACATTCCATTGGCTTTCTTCACTGCCTGCTGCACCTGCATGCTTCCTTTCAGTGACTGATGCACTAGGACACCCAGATCTCGTTGTACGTCCCCTTTTCCTAACTTGACACCATTCAGATAATACTCTGCCTTCCTATTCTTACCACCAAAGTGGATAACCTCACACATATCCACATTAAACTGCATCTGCCATGCATCCGCCCACTCACACAACCTGTCCAAGTCACCCTGCAACCTCCAAGCATCTTCCTCACAGTTCACATTACCACCCAGCTTTGTATCATCTACAAATTTGCTAATGGTACTTTTAATCCCTTCATCCAAGATATTAATGTATATTGTAAATAGCTGCGGTCCCAGCACCGAGCCTTGCGGTACCCCACTAGTCACTGCCTGCCATTCTGAAAGGGACCCATTTATCCCCACTCTTTGCTTTCTGTCTGTCAACCAATTCTCTATCCATGTCAGCACCCTACCTCCAATACGATGTGCTCTAATTTTGCCCACTAATCTCCTATGTGGGACCTTGTCGAAGGCTTTCTGAAAGTCGAGGTACACCACATCCACCGTCTCTCCCCTGTCAATTTTCCTGGTTACATCCTCAAAGAATTCCAGAAGATTAGTCAAGCATGATTTCCCCTTCGGCAGATACAAAGGAAGTCATGGCCATAGCACAGGCCCTTCGGCCCAGCTTGCACATCCCAACGAAGATGCCCCATCTACACTAGTCCCACCTGCCTGTGTTCGACCCATATCCTTCTAAACCGTCCCTATCCATGTACCTGTCCAATGTCTTTCCGATGTTGTGATAGTACCTGCCTCAACTAACTTCTCTGGCAACTCGTTCCATACACCCACCACCCTTTGTGTGAAAAAGTTGCCCCTTCGGTGTCTATTAAATCTTTCCCCTCTCACCTCGAGGTCTTTAAGAAGCTTTTAAATGGGGGCATGGATATACCGGGAATGGAGGGATATGGATTACTTGCAGGCAGAGCGGTTTAACTTGGTATCATGTTGGGTTCGGACAGTGTGGCTTGATGGTCTGTTCCTGTGCTGTAGTTGAAAGGAACTGCAGGTGCTGGTATATACCAACGATAGACACAAAGTTCTGGAGTAACTGGAGTAACTCTACGACAGTAGAGTTGCTGCCTTACAGTGCTTTCAGCACCAGAAACCCAGGTTCGATCCCGACTACAGGTGCTGTAAGAAAATAACTGCAGATGCTGGTACAAATCGAAGGTATTTATTCACAAAATGCTGGAGTAACTCAGCAGGTCAGGCAGCATCCCAGGAGAGAAGGAATGGGTGACGTTTCGGGTCGAGACCCTTCTTCAGACTGATGTCAGGTGCTGTCTGTACGGAGTTTGTGCATTCTCCCCATGAATATCAGTGGAGAGATAGATAGATTCTGCATTAGTACAGGTTATGGGGAGAAGGCAGGAGAATGGGGTGAGGAGGGAGAGATAGATCAGCCATGATTGAATGGCGGAGTAGTCTTGATGGGCCGAATGGCCTAATTCTACTCCTATCACTTATGGCCTTATGACCTTAAAACCACGGTTTTCTCCGAGATCTTCGGTTTCCTCCCACACTCCAAAGACGTACGGTGTTTAGGTTAATTAGCTTTGTACAAATGTAAACTGTCCCTAGTGTGTGTAGGATAGTGTTAATATGCGGGGATCAGTGGTCGGTGCGGACTCGGTGGGCTGAAGGGCCTGTTTCCACACTGTATCTCTAAACTAAACTAAATTAATAGCGGGTAGGGCAGCATCTCTGGCGAAAAAGGGTGGGTATTCCCCAGAGGTACTCCTTCACTTTGCGTCTATCTTCTGGACTGTGCTATGTTCGAAGCGATTCCTCCTGAAATGTTACCTGTACCTTGTTTGCTTTGCTTAACACATCCTATTTCTCAGAAACAAAAGCAAACAACACTGTTTTTTTTTTTTTTTAAAGTCCAATGTAAAGCTGAGCAGTCATAGGCTGCAACATGTTTTGTACAATTAACCATTATTCAAAATTTCCCTTCCCCGCTGCAATAGAAAAGTCACCCATCTACAGACCCTGTTCTGGCATGCAACCTGGCTGGCAGATTGGCGCAGCGGTAGAGCTACCGCCTTACAGTGCCAGAGACGCCGGTTCAATCCTGACTACGGGTGCTGTCCGTACGGAGTTTGTACGTTCTCCCCGTGACCTGCGTGGGTTTTCTCCGGGTGCTCCAGTTTCCTCCCACACTCCAAAGACGTACAGGTTTGTCGGCTAATTGGCTTCTGTAGATTGTCCCTCGAATGCAGGATCGAGCCAGTGTAGAGGCCGATCGTTGGCCAGCGTGGACTCGGTGGGCCGAAGGGCCTGTTTCCACGCTTTATATCTAAAGTAAACAATGCCTAATCTAGAGAGAGATACAACGCTAGGCTCGCTGAGGGCGTCTGTGCGATGATTTAACATCGTCTTGATCCAAGATGTGGGTGGGGTGTGTGGAGACCCAGTAGCTCCAGTGGTGGTTTGGCAGTGCATCACCTTTGTTTCTGCACAGCTGGGAACCAACAGTTGAGTCATCCTCTTGGCAATAGCCCGTTGGCATGCTCCACCACAATCATGTGCCATATGTTGCAGGAGGGGCAAGCCAGCAAGCCTCCAAACAAAAGTCTGGGGAGATTTAGAGGGCAGCTAAGGCACACATCCATCGCATCTGTCTTACACAGGGCAGAGACCTCGAGCCACGCTGTCAACAAACAGTGCAGTCAGGTCTGCAACGTTCCACAATGATATCCCCATGGTCAAATGCTCAGCATCTGATTTCTCCAGGCTAAGGATTTGCTTGCAGTTCCAAGAACATTTTTAAGAGAGTCAAATAGTTTTTTTTTTTAAATGGACAACATCCCATAACACAGTGAAGTTGTCCGTTTCTAGAACCACGAGCAAAGAACACAAACTCTGACGTAAAAAGACACACATTGCTGGAGTGACTCAGAGGGTTCGAGAGCGTGTCTGGAGAACATGGACATGTGATGTTTTGGCTCGGGACCTTCCTTCAGAACGAAGAAGAGTCCCAACACGAAATGTAATTTATCCGCGTTCTCCAGAGATGCTGCCTGACCCACTGAGGTACTCCAGTACATTTTTATCCTTTTTGTAAACCAGCATCTGCAGTTCCTTGCTTCTACAACCACTCTGTCTTTTACCTGTGCCTGTTCCTCTAAAACCTACACCGATCAGCCAAAACATTATGACCACTGACAGGTGAAGTGAATAACGTTGATTATCTTGTTACAATGGCACCTGTCAAGGGGTGGGATATATTAGGCAGCAAGTGAACAATCAGTTCTTGAAGTTGATGTGTTGGATGCAGGAGAAATGGGCAGGAGTAAAGACCTGAGCGACTTTGACAAGGGCCAAATTGTTATGGCCAGACAACTGGGTCAGAGCATCTGTGAAACGGCAAGGCTTGTGGGGTGCTCCCGGTCAGCAGTGGTGAGTACCTACCGACAGTGGTCCGAGGAGGGACAGACCACAAACCGGCGACAGACAGGGTGTTGGGCGCCCAAGGCTCATCGATGTGCGAGGGCAACGAAGGCTATCCCGTCTGGTCCGACCGACAGAAGGTCGACAGTGGCACAAGTCACAGAAACTTTTAATGGTGGTCATGGGAGGAATTTGTCACAATACACAGTGCATCGCACCCTGCTGCGTATGGGGCTGCACACGGAGAACCAACAGCATATTAGGCAGGTGGTCATAATGCTTTGGCTGATCAGTGTCGATCCACGTACTCATTCCTCTGAGCTCTCATGAACTCCTATATCATATCATATCATATATATACAGCCGGAAACAGGCCTTTTCGGCCCTCCAAGTCCGTGCCGCCCAGCGATCCCCGTACATTAACACTATCCTACACCCACTAGGGACAATTTTTACAGGTGTATGGTAGAGAGCATCCTGACTGGTTACATCACGGCTTGGCAACTCGAACACCCAAGACAAACGGAGATTCTAGAGAGTGGTGGAGACTGCCCGCTCCGTCACAGGTAGTGACCTCCCCACCATCGAAGGGATCTACAGGAGATGCTGCCTCAATAAGGCAGCCAGCATCATCAGAGAGTCATATCAACCTGGCCACGCTGCCATTTCACACCTACCATTGAGAAGACGGGTTTGGAGTCTGAAAACTGTGACCACCAGGTTCAAGAATAGCTTCTTTCCAACAACCACCAGACTCTTGGACACCAAACTGAGCTATGGGCTTCAGTGGACCACGAGGGATTTGTACTGAACGCTTTCGTTGCTTTGTTGTCTTTGAGGAACAAAAATATACTTTCCAGCCTCAAGAAAAGGACTTAAGGGCCTGTCCCACTTAGGCAATTTTTTTGCCGACTGCCGGCGACTGTCAAAGTCGTAGCAGATCGCTAACATTTTCTTTTACCCGACGACAATGACCACGACAATGCGAGTCAGGTCGAGATTACACCGTCTTCGCAAACATCGCGAAATTCCCACGCTGTCAATGCTTCTCCATTCAATCAGTACCTTCTCCCCATACCCCCTGACTCCGCTATCCTTAAGAGCTCTACCTAGCTCTCTCTTGAATGCATTCAGAGAATTGGCCTCCACTGCCTTCTGAGGCAGAGCATTCCACAGATTCACAACTCTCTGACTGAAAAGGTTTTTTCTCATCTCAGTTCTAAATGGAGTACCCCTTATTCTTAAACTGTGGCCCCTTGTTCTGGACTCCCCCAACATTGGGAACATGTTTCCTGCCTCTAACGTGTCCAACCCCTTAATAATCTTATACGTTTCGATAAGATCTCCTCTCATCCTTCTAAATTCCAGTGTATACAAGCCTAGTCTCACCAGTCTGTGGAATTCTCTGCCACAGAAGGTAGTTGAGGCCAGTTCATTGGCTATATTTAAGAGGGAGTTAGATGTGACCCTTGTGGCTAAAGGGATCAGGGGGTATGGAGAGAAGGCAGGTACAGGTTACTGAGCTGGATGATCAGCCATGATCATATTGAATGGCGGTACAGGCTCAAAGGGCCGAATGGCCTACTCCTGCACCTATTTTCTATGTTTCTATGTCTTTCAACATATGACAGTCCCGCCATTCCGGGAATTAACCTAGTAAACCTACGCTGCACTCCCTCAAATATCCTTCCTCAAATTTGTACAGGTGACAGTTATGCGGGAGAAGGCAGGAGAATGGGGTTAGGAGGGAGAGATAGATCAGCCATGATTGAACGGTGGTGTAGACTTGATGGGCCGAATGGCCTAATTCTACTCCTATCACTTCCAATCTTATGGCCTTATAAAGCTGCAAAATGGAGGACAGGAAGAAGTGGTCTCCAGCACAAGTAAGTGAAGGAACGGGGGCAGATTATGAAGCATGGACCTGAGCCTAATACTCAGCATAGCCCTGGTAGATTCAAATAATAAATTCAGCAATTGTGCACAAGCAGGTAGACGAGGTCTACACCTGAAAAACAAACACCCGGAAGAGAGTAGATCGACATTTCGAATGACTATTTAACCAGAATAAACATACTAGGGCACGTTCAGCGCCAGTTTTCCACGACTGTCTTTTGATTTACCATTGTGTGTCAACCAATTGCCGTGATATTCTGCAGAAACACCGGGTCACTCCCATCTCACGAGAGATTGACTCTGTTTGAACCAAGGGAAGAAACGAAGATTTGCTGACGAATGCTTTCAGTTTTAATCAGTTAAAAGCGGTTTTATTTCCATTGTAACCTGACAGACGTTCTTTCTCGCAGATTACTATCCGCGTCACAAAAGTTGTGCGTGATGAGTTGGGCCTATCCGTTCCCGCCCACGTCAGTGGTCACGTATTCCTTCTTCATTTAGAGCCACACAGGTTATGGGGAGGAGTCAGGAGAATGGGATTAGGAGGCAGAGATCAGCCATGATTGAATGGCCGAGTAGACTCGATGGGTCGAATGGCCTAATTCTACTCCTATAACCTGTGAACACAGTGTGCAAACAGGCCCTTTGGCCCAACTTGCCCATACCTACCTACATATCACATCTACACTACTCCCTCTTGCCTGCATTTAGCCCATCTATATACTAAAACTCTTGTTTGTTTGTTTGTTTGTTCCTGAACTACCGCCAAAATGGTATACAATAGCGCAACAATTTTAGGCCCACCTCACTCACCATCGTCCCTTTAGTGCTAATAGAAGAAGTTTCATTGAAATCGATGTTCTATTTTTAAAGTTATTCACATTTTAAAGTTTAAATCTATCTCCTAGGGAGGGAGGGGGAGGGAGGTGGAGGGAGGGGGGGAGGGGGAAGGATAAGGGGTGTTGAGGGAGATGGAGTGGGGGGAGGGGAAGGGGAGGGAGAGGGGAGGGGGGTGGGGGCGGAGGGAGGGGAGGGATGGGAGGGAGGAGGGGCAGGGGGGAGGGGGAGGGGGAGAGGAGAGGGTGATGCACCAATGCAGGAGAGGTTTGGGCCCAACGGGTCCACTTGGTCTAGTATCCCTCTAAACCTGTCCTATCCACTGACCGGTCTAATTCTTAAAAGTTGCGATAGTCCCTACCTCTACTACCTCCTCCAGCATACACCCACCGGCCTTTGTGTAAAAGAGTTACCCCTCAGATTCCTATAAAATCTTTCTCCCTTCACCTTAAACCTATGCCCTCTGGTTCTCGATTCCCCCACTCTGGGCAAGAGACCAGAGTCTCAAACAATGGTAAATCAGAGACAGTCGTAGTAAACAGGGCCACACTTCTTTACACTTTGCCCTTTTCACTCTACATCTATGGCCTCTAGGCTTTGAAGGGGCGGGGGGGGGGGGGGGGGGGAGGGGAAGATGAAGGGGGAGGAAGGGGGGAGGAGTGGTGGAGTGCTGCACCAATGCAGGAGAGGTTTGGGCACAAAGGGTCCACTTGGTCTAGTTCAATATATAATGCTGGTATTGGAGAGGGTCAACGTATGATGAGCATTTGACGGCACTGAGCCTGTACTGGGCCCGTACTCGTTAGAGTTTAGGAAGATGAGGGTGGACCTCATTAAAACTTACCCAAAAGCGAAAGGCCTGGAGGATAGAGTGGATGTGCAGAGGATGTTTCCACAAGTGGGAGAGTCTTGGTCATAGCCTTAGAATTAAAGGACGTTCCTTTAGGAAAGAGATGAGGGGGGATTTCTTTAGTCACAGAAGGCTGTGGAGGCCAAGTCAATGGATATTTTTTTTGGCGGAGATTGACCGATTCTGGATTAGGTGTCAGGCGTTGCAGGGAGAAGGCAGGAGAATGGTGTTGAGAGGGAAAGATAGATCAGCCATGGTTGAATGGCGGAGTGGACTGGATGGGCCGAATGGCCTAATCTTCCTTTGACTTCTGAACATCGTGACCGAGGGGTGATGTTATGGAATTATATAAAATCGTGAGGGGAATAGATAGGGTGAATGCGCAGTCTTTTTTACCCAGGGGTAGGGAGGGAACCAAGAACCACAGGGCATTGGTTTAAGGTGAGGGGAGGAAGATTTAATAGGAACCCGGGTGGCAACCTTTTCAGAGGATGGTGGACACGAGGAATAAGCTGCCAGAAGAGGCAGGTATAATGACATTTAAAAGACACTTGGATAGAAACATGGATAGGAAAGGTTTAGAGGGATACGGGCCATGGGAAGTGAGACTAGCTTAGATGGGGTATATTGGTCAGCATGGATGAGGTGGCTGGAAGGGTCAGTTTGTGCTGTATGACTCTATCATCTAGTCCCCACAACCCTGCAAGGAAAAGATTTGGGAACCAGAGTGGTTCAATCTGAAACTAGGTCCTCAGACTAAACAAAGAGAATTATGAACACATTAGTAGTGGCGCAGCGGTAGAGATGCTGCCTTACAGCGAATGCAGCGCCGGAGACTCGGGTTTGATCCTGACTACGGGCGCCGTCTGTACGGAGTTTGTACGTTCTCCCCGTGACCTGCGCGGGTTTTCTCCGAGATCTTCGGTTTCCACCCACACTCCAAAGACGCACAGGTTTGTAGGTTAATTGGCTTTGTATCAATGTAAATTGTCCCTAGTGTGTGTAGGGTAGTGTTAATAGACAATAGGCAATAGGTGCAGGAGGAGGCCATTCGGCCCTTCGCGCTAGCACCGCCATTCAATGTGATCATGGCTGATCATTCACAATCAGTACCCCGTTCCTGCCTTCTCCCCATACCCCCTGACTCCGCTATCTTTACGAGCTCTATCTAGCTCTCTCTTGAAAGCATCTAGAGAATTGGCCTCCACTGACTTTTGAGGCAGAGAATTCCACAGATTTACAACTCTCTGACTGAAAAGGTTTTTCGTCATCTCAGGGGCTGGTCAGCGCGGGCTCGGTGGGCCGATGGGCCTGTTTCTGTGTGCTGTATCTCTAAACTAAAGAAAAACGAGTGAAGTTGACTACGATAGTTTGTGGAGGTTCTGTGAAGGGCGTATGACAAGGATAAGGAAACGGCCACCACGTGGATTGAATGCAGGAGCCACAACAGTTGTACCTTCCCTTTCTAGCGCACCAGCACAAAAGCACAAACAATTTCACCGTGGCCACAGGAAAGGTTGAGGATAATTTAGATCCAAAGAGGATTCACGAAAAATAAAGCGAGCCTGACCATTGGGGAACAGTTCAAATTCCAACAAAAGAGATTGATGGGGAGAGCAGAAACAGGGAATGAGAATAAATTTGCAAGCAACATAAAAATGGACCATAAAAGCTTCAGCAAAGTACCACAAGTGAAAAAGATTCACAAAGACAAATGTTGGTCCCTGACAAGGGGAAAAGAGGAACATTTGTAACGGGGGAAAAAAGAAATGACAGGTCGTTTAAACAAATACTGTCTTCAGGGAAATGGACACAAAAATAACTTCCAAGAAATGCCAGCGGACCGAGAACAGAATGAAAAGGAGGAATTAAAAGGAAATAGTGCAAGTATAAAACAAAGTGCTGGAGAAATTAATGGGACTGAAAGCCAATATATCCCCAGAGCCTGTTAATCTACTTCACATAGCACTTAAAGAGACAGTCGAGGAAATAGTGAATGCATTCCTTGTTATGTAACAATATTCTACAGATTATTCTGTAGAAGTACATATTCTGGGGTGATATGGTGGTGCTGGGGTAGAGTTGCTGTTTCACAGCGCCAGAGACTCAGGTTCAATAGGGGCTGCCTGCACGGAGTTTGTACGTTCTCCCCGTGACCTGCGTGGGTTTTCTCCGAGATCTTCGGTTTCCTCCCACACTCCAAAGACGTACAGGTTTGTAGGTTAATTGGCTTGGTGTATGTGCACATTATCCCTAGTGTGTGTAGGATAGTGTTAATGTGCGTGGGGATCGCTGGTCGGTGCGGACTCGGTGGGCCGAAGGGCCTGTTTTTTCGCGCTGTATCTCTAAACTAAACTAGGTACACGTGTAGGAAAGAACCGCAGACGCTGGTTTAAATCGAAGGTAGACACAAATTGCTGGAGTAACAGCGGGACTGGCAGCATCTCTGGAGAGAAGGAATGGGTGACATTTTGGGTCGAGAGAGGGTGGTGAAGTTGGCTTCTGGCACGCATTCCTACATCAGTCAAGGAACTGCGTATACAAGTTGGGACGTTATGTTACACTTGTACAGGGCATTAGTGTGGCCGCACTTGGAATACTGGGTTCAGTTTTGATTACCTTGCGATAGGATGTCATTAAGCTGGATAGTGCAGAGAGGATTTACAAGGGTGTTGCCAGTTCTCGAAGGTCTGAGCTGTAAGGAGAGGTTGGGCAGCCTAGGACTTTATTCCTTGGAGTGGTGGAAACGGAGGTTTGATCTAAAAGAGGTGGATAAGATCATGAGGGGGGTAGATAGGATGAATGCACAGTCTTTTACCCAGAGTAGGGGAATCAAGAACCAGAAGACACAGGTTTAAAATGAGGGGGAAAATCTTTAATAGACAATAGACAATAGGTGCAGGAGGAGGCCATTCGGCCCTTCGAGCCAGCACCATCATTCAATGTGATCATGGCTGATCATTCTCAATCAGTACCCCGTTCCTGCCTTCTCCCCATACCCCCTGACTCCGCTATCCTTAAGAGCTCTATCTAGCTCTCTTGAATGCATTCAGAGAATTGGCCTCCACTGCCTTCTGAGGCAGTGAATTCCACAGATTTATAACTCTCTGACTGAAAAAGTTTCTCCTCATCTCCGTTCTAAATGGCCTACCCCTTATTATTAAACTGTAGCCCCTGGTTCTGGACTCCCCCAACATTGGGAACATGTTTCCTGCCTCTAACGTGTCCAATCCCTTAATAATCTTATATGTTTCAATAAGATCCCCACTCGTCCTTCTAAATTCCAGTGTATACAAGCCTAGCCGCTCCAGTCTTTCAACATACGACAGTCCCGCCATTCCGGGAATTAACCTAGTAAACCTACGCTGCACGCCCTCAATATCAAGAATATCCTTCCTCAAATTTGGAGACCAAAACTAATAGGAACCTGAGGGCAACTTTTTCACACAGAGGGTTTATGAAATGAGGAAGTAGATGAGGCACGTACAATAACAACATTTTAAAGACCATCTGGATAGGTACATGGATAAGAAAAGTTTTGAGGGATTTGAGCCAAATGGTTCGGTGGGGCATCTTGGTCGGCGTGGATAGGTTAGGCCCAAGGTATAGGAAGGAACTGCAGATGCCGGTTTAAACCAAAGATAGACACAAAATGATGAAGTAACTCAGCGGAACAGGCAGCATCTCTGGAGAGAAGGTCCTGAAAAAGGATCTTGACCCGAAACATTACCCATTCCTTCTCTCCAGAGATGCTGCCTGTCCCGCTGAATTACTCCAGCATCTTTGGTTAGGCCGAAGTTTCCATGTTGTATAATTCGAAGACTATTGAATGGCTCCAAATGCAGATTGGACTCGAAGGACAGAATGATCCAACTCCTGTTCCTCTCGGCTTCTAAGGCTTGTGGCACCTTGTTCATCTCAGAACAAAATGGCACAGGTACTTCCGAATCCTTGACTCCATCCATCCCAAATTATGATGCGCATGTTAGATCACTTTACTCCAGGACCGTGGGCACTGCAGACATTCAGGTTGTTTGGCGGGGAAGTTTAGTTTAGTTTAGAGACACAGCACAGAAACAGGCCCTTCGGACCACCGAGTCTGCACTGACCAGCAATCCTTGTATATTAACATTATCCTATACACACTAGGGACATTTTTTACATTTACCAAGCCAATGGTAATCCCGGTCATCCCGAGCAGACTGGTCACCAAACTTTCCGACCTTGGATTTTCCCAAACCATCTGCCAATGGATCAAGGACTTCCTGACCAACCGCCCCCAGACCGTCAAAATAGGCCCTCACCTCTCCTCCACCATTACACTGAGCACCGGCTCACCACAGGGCTGTGTGTTGAGCCCCATCCTTTACTCCGTCTACACTCACGACTGCGCCCCCACCCATCCCACCAACACCATCATCAAGTTCGCGGATGACACGACTGTGGTTGGACTCATCTCAGGAGGAGATGAGACAGCCTATAGGGATGAAATCCAAAGGCTGGCAGCATGGTGTTCAGTGAACAATCTGGTCCTGAACTCCTCCAAAACAAAGGAACTTATAATTGACTTTAGAAAAACCAGTGTAGAATACGACCCACTCTACATCAATGGGGTCTGTGTGGAAAGGGTACCCACTTTCAGGTTCCTGGGTACGCACATCGCAGAGGATCTTACCTGGTCTACCAACACCATCACCACAGTAAAGAAGGCACAGCAGAGACTCCACTTCCTGAGGATCCTCAGGAAAACCAACCTGCAGGAGAAGCTCATGTTGTCCTTCTATCGCTGCTCCATCGAGAGTGTGCTGGCATACTGTATAACCACATGGTATGCCAGCTGCTCAGAAAAGGACAGGAAGGCCCTTCAGAGGGTCATCATGACGGCTCAGAAGATCATCGGCTGCTCACTGCCCTCCCTGGAGCACCTGTTCAGCCTACGCTGCCTCAGTAGAGCAGGCAAAATAATAAAAGATCCATCCCACCCCGGCCACCGTCTGTTTGTTCATCTGCCCTCTGGTCGACGTTTCAGGTCGATCAAATCCCGAACAAACAGACTTAAGAACAGTTTTTACCCCAGGGCCATACGAGAACTGAACACTACCTTTGCACTAGGCAACACCGTTAAAAAATCTTGTACTTAATATAATTGTATTTATGTATTTATTTGTTTTTGCATTTATTGCATATATGTTTGTACGCACCGTCAGGATTGGCTATTTTTTAATTTCGTTGTACTCGTTGCAATGACAATAAATGAATATTATTATATTATTATTATTATTATTATTATTATAATTAACCCATAAACCTGCACGTCTTTGGAGTGTTGGAGGAAACCGAAGGTCTCGGAGAAATCCGACGCGGTCACGGGGAGAACGTGCAAACTCCGTACAGACAGCACCCATAGTCGGGATCATACCCAGGGTCTCTGGCGCTGTGAGGCAGCAACTCTACCTCTGCGCCACCGTGACGCCACACGGAAGTAATTACATGTTGCAGTTCCCATGGAAAATGCAGACCTGCACGGCAGCTTCTCAAAGACACTGCTTCTAGTCATCTGCAGCCAATATTAGAATGAAATCGTCCTAACCACAGATAAGCCGATAAAACTCGATGGAGATATGCACGACCTCGGTCACCGGGATCTGAAGTCAGACAAGACTGGGAGATCCTTTTGGATAAAAATAACTTGCGAAATGCAGCAGGTCCTGACTTCAATGGCCATTTAAACCAAAGTACCTGCTGGGGGTCATATAACTAGGCAACAATATTAATGAAATACAAGAGGTCTAGAAAACACACGTACACCTGCTTTGTTTCGAAGACAAGAGGCAACCTTTGGAAACACTTTAAGCTTAAATACCCATAATCTTGAACCTTGATAATATTGTTTGCTCAAGTAACTCTAACCATGTGGCGGTCAATAGACAATAGACAATAGGTGCAGGAGGAGGCCATTCGGCCCTTTGAGCCAGCACCACCATTCAATGTGATCATGGCTGATCATTCTCAATCAGTACCCCGTTCCTGCCTTCTCCCCATACCCCCTGACTCCGCTATCCTTAAGAGCTCTATCCAGCTCTCTCTTGAATGCATTCAGAGAATTGGCCTCCACTGCCTTCTGAGGCAGAGAATTCCACAGATTCACAACTCTCTCACTGAAAATGTTTTTCATCATCTCAGTTCTAAATGGCCTACCCCATATTCTTAAACTGTGGCCCCTTGTTCTGGACTCCCCCAACATTGGGAACATGTTTCCTGCCTCTAACGTGTCCAACCCCTTAATAATCTTATACGTTTCTATAAGATCTCCTCTCATCCTTCTAAATTCCAGTGTATACAAGCCTAGTCGCTCCAGTCTTTCAACATATGACAGTCCCGCCATTCCGGGAATTAACCTAGTAAACCTACGCTGCACGCCCTCAATATTAGGCCACTCCTAGGGTCAGTCCCCTCGGCACTTGACGGACAGGGACGAGGGACTGCCCACAGGCTACGGGGTTTCTCCGCAGGGCTTTTTGGGGAGTGTTCATCCCTTCGGTGGAACTCGTTGTGAGTGGATGCTCACAACCTGCACTAAAGAACTTTCAAAACCTGCCTGGGGCGTCCAGCCTATTTCTGGACCACGTCCAGGCCACTACAACCACAGACTTTGCACACGTACACCAATCGTCTTCTTCAGACGGTTAAGAATGAAAAGTGTCTTATGCCAAGAGAAGGGAAGCAGGCAACCGCCTTCTGTGCCGCAGGTTCGCTTGGTGCAGTTTTATGAATTGTACATTGTGTTCCCTGAGTCTTTGTTATATCAGCACATCGAACTGGAGCAAAGTCCTTTGTTTGTTCAGTTGTGCCGGGAAAGTGCTGGCCAGGTGGTGCCATACCTCGTGGTCGGCATGACCCTGACGTGAGATGGTGTCAAATGATTAATTGAAAGATGCAGCAGGGAATGGTGCTCCATATCTGATGAAGGATGTATCGTGTATCTTGTATCTTGTGGACATCACGTCCGAAGAGTCCACCAGGGACTCTACTGGCAGTATCCTATACCTACTAGGGACAATTTCCAACACTATCCTACACCCACCAGGGACAATTTTTTACATTTACCAAGCCAAGTCACCTGCAAACCTGTACGTCTTTGGAGTGTGGGAGGAAACCGAAGATCTCGGAGAAAACCCACGCAGGTCACGGGGAGAACGTACAAACTCCGTACAGAATCTGGGTCTCTGGCGCTGCATTCGCTGTAAGGCAGCAACTCTACCGCTTTCGATATTTTGACTTTGCGATGGTGCAAACGCTGGGCAACGGCAGTGACCCGTAGCGAGCCGCAGCTCACGTGATCAGGTGTATTCAATGCATTTCAACGCACGATATTTTCGGTTTACAATGGGTTTATCGGAACGTAACCCCATCGTAAGGTGAGGAGCAGCGCAGAATCTGCGCCAGGTCGCCCTTTGTTCTCCCCCTCCTCCACCCGCCCTCACGGCGCCCCCCCCTCCCCCCCTACGCCGGATCCTCCTTTGTTCTCCCCCACCCCCACCCTCCCTCATGGCGCCCCCACCCCGCCAATCCTCCTTTGTTCTCCCCTCCCCCACCCTCCCTCCCTCACGGCACCCCCACCCCCACGCCAGGTCCTCCTTTGTTCTCCCCCTCACCCACCCTCCCTCCCTCATGGCACCCCCACCCCCGCCAGGTCCTCCTTTGTCTCCCCCACCCTCCTTGATGGCGCCCCCCCCCCCCACGCAAGGTCCTCCTTTGTTCTCCCCCTCCCCCACCCTCCCTGACGGCGCCCCCACCCCCGCCAGGTCCTCCTTTGTTCTCCCCCTCACCCACCCTCCCTCCCTGACGGCGCCCCCTCCCCCACCCTCCCTCACGGTTTCCCGCCCCCCCCCCACGCCGGGTCCTCCTTTGTTCGTTCCGTCGACGGCGGCGGCGTCCTCAATCCACGCGGTCCGTCCTCGTCCATCGGACAGTGCCCCCATCGACCACCGCGCCGAGCTCTTAACTGACGCCGCTGAATCCTCTCCGGAGTCCCCCGTGGTGCCGACCCAGTCTCCAGCCGCATTGCTCCGTCGACTCTTGGCGCGCGGGCTCCGACCTCGACCGCGGGCTCTGCCGACCCAGTCTCCCATCAGCCGAGGGCACCGACCGGCGGGGGCTCCGGCCTAGCCAGCTCCGCGGCCCGCCTGGAGGTGTAGAGGGAACGGCCTGGATGGGTATCAGCTTGCAATGGCCTCTCGTAGTTGTACTTCTCCTCAGGCTACTTCTCATGGGCAGGATGGATCATTGATGATAGATGCTTAGACGGATGATAGACGGAAACAGGCCCTTCAGCCCACCGGGTCCGCGCCGACCAGCGATCCCTACACACTTACACTATCCTACACACACTGGGGACAATTTTTACATTTACACCAAGCCAATTAGCCTACAAACCTTCTTTGGAGTGTGGGAGAAAACCGAGGATCTCGGGGAAAACCCACGCAGGTCACAGGGAGAACGTACAAACTCTGTACAGACAGCACCCGTAGTCGGGATCGAACCCGGGTCTCCGGCGCTGCATTCGCTGAAAGGCAGCAACTCTACCGCTGCGCCACCGTGACCGCCCTCTTACGGTGCCTTCAACGGTGGGGAGATATTTCCGCGGAGGGCAGGACTGTGCCCTTGATGGACCGGGCTGAGTCTACCACACTCTGCGGCTTCTTGCGTTCCAGTGTGTTGGAATAGCCGTACCAGGCCCTGATGGAACCAGTCTGGATATTTTCTACAGTACAGGGCCCCAGTTGTATAGGGCCCTAGTGAGACCGCACCTGGAGTACTGTGTGCAATTTTGGTCTCCAAATTTGAGGAAGGATATTCTTGCTATTGAGGGCGTGCAGCGTAGGTTTACTAGGTTAATTCCCGGAATGGTGGGACTGTCATATGTTGAAAGACTGGAGCGACTAGGCTTGGATACACTGGAATTTAGAAGGATGAGAGGGGATCTTATCGAAACGTATAAGATTATTAAGGGGTTGAACACGTTAGAGGCAGGAAACATGTTCCCAATGTAGGGGGAGTCCAGAACAAGGGGCACAGTTTAAGAATAAGGGGTAGGCCATTTAGAACGGAGATGAGGAAAACCTTTTCAGTCAGAGAGTTGTGAATCTGTGGAATTCTCTGCCTCAGAAGACAGTGGACGCCAATTCTCTGAATGCATTCAAGAGAGAGCTAGATAGAGCTCGTAAAGATAGCGGAGTCAGGGGGTATGGGGAGAAGGCAGGAACGGGGTACTGATTGAGAATGATCAGCCATGATCACATTGAATGGCGGTGCTGGCTCGAAAGGCCGAATGGCCTCCTCCTGCACCTATTGTCTATTGTCTACATCCTGCACATTTTTGGGATGTGGGAGGAAACTGGAGCACCCTGAGGAAAGTCCGAGTCACGAGAAGAACATGCAAACTCCACAGACAGCATCCGAGGTCTCTGGAGCTACCAGCTGGAGGCAACAGCACTACCAGCTGCATCACTGTACTGCCCTTAATGGTTTAATGAGCTTTAAATCCTCTTTAGGATCTCCTCTTTGGATATGTTTTGCATATTTACACATGCAGGCGCCACCATCTTTTGGCGTCATTTCCAAAGTCCGGTCCAACCGTGCACCCAATCTACTGGTGTAGGACGGAACTGCAGATGCTGGTCTCAACCGAAGATAGACATAAAAAGCAGGCAGTTATCTCTGGAGAAAAGGAACAGGTGACGTTTTGGGTCGAGACCCTTTTCCAGACTCCCTGACTCTCGGTCTGAAGAAGGGTCTCAACCCGAAACTTCACCTATTCCTTTTCTCCACAGATGTTGCCTGACCTGCTGAGTTACTCAGTCTACTGGAGCGGTGCCTGGTGCAGGTGAGCTCCAGGCTCCTGCAGGGCCTTCCTCCGTTGCCTTCCACTGGATCGGCCCGTGAACCGACGTCCCTCTCCTTCTCCTTGCCTGGCCATCTCTATGCCCCTGTGATGGCTCTTGAAGGCGCCGGAGGCATTCCCCCGGTTCACCCTCCCGCGGCAGCCCTTGCTCCTCGAGTCCAGCGTCTCACTCTTCATCGGTTCTCCGGTCTTCGGGGGACGAGCAGCGTCCAGTCCCGGTGGCTTCCCCCGACAGACCATGGTCGGCCATGCCTCTGGGCGGGTTCTCGGTTCCACGGGTCAAGTTCCTTTTTCCGGCTTGAGTTCCGTTTATCCGTTAGGGCACTTTCTGCAGCCCGCAGCCTTCTGGGTAAGCACCGCTGCCATTGCCGGCTTGCTTCGTATGTAAAGTTAAGCGATCGTACAGTGTTGTGGAAGGTACAAACTGCCAGATCTGTTTACGTAAGTGCGAGTTTATGTCAGTCGCCCTTTACACAAGGCGGAGACTGCCTGCATATCCTGTGACACCAATGAAAACAGGCACCGACTTCCAGTTTTGGAAATCTCCCGACTTCCCCCTTTTGAAGTTACGATTATTCCTTGGAGATGGACACAAAATGCTGGAGTAACTCAGCGGGTCAGGCAGCATCTCTGGCGAAAAGGAACGGGTGACGTTTCGGGTCGAGACCCTTCTTCTGACTGAGAGTCAGGGGAGAGGGGGACACCAGAGATATGAAAAAGTACAAAGAACAAATAAATTAAAGGACACATCAAAGCCAACAACGGTGATCAAGGAAAGGTGGAGCCCACAATGGTCCATTGTTGTCTGTGGAGAAGGTGATAACGAGTGGTACAAAACAGTGAAACTCAGTAGGACCACAGTGAAACTAGTAGGACGACAAGGGTGTGGGAGAGAGGGAAAGCAAGGGTTACTTGAAGTCAGAGAATTCAACATTCACACGACTGGGTAATAAGCCAGCCAAGCGAAATACTGCATGAGGTGCTGTTCCTCCATTTAACGCTGGGCTTCACTCTGACAGTGGAGGAGGCCCAGGGCAGAAAGGTCAGTGTGGGAATGGGTAAGGGAGTTAAAGTTTCTTGGTCATGTTGACATTGAGAGAGGTGGGTGTAATTGTGGCACCACCTCAATCGAACGTTTTATCTCTCTTTTGTTCACTGACTCTTCACCACCCGTGATTCGGCCAAGCACAGTAGTGCCGTTTGGGTATTTATAGATGAAATTAGATCATAATGTCATAAGTGATAGGAGCAGAATTAGGCCATTCGGCCCATCAAGTCTACCCCGCCATTCAATCACGGCTGATCTATCTCTCACTCCCAACCCCATTCTCCTGCCTTCTCCCCATAACCCCTGACACCCGTACTAATCAAGAATCTATCTATCTCTGCCTTAAATATATCCACTGACCGCCTCCACAGCCTTCTGTGGCGAAGAATTCCAAGGATTCACCACCCGTTGACCAAAGAAATTCCTCCTCATCTCCTTCCTAAAAGAATGTCCTTTAATTCTGAGGCTGTGCCCTCTAGTCCTGGAGTCTCCCGCTAGTGGAAACATCCTCTCCACATCCGACTGGAGCTGTGCTCAGCCACACTGTCGTAGGTGCAAAGAGAGTAGAGCAGGGGGCTGAGCACGCAGCCTTGAGGTGCTTGGTGCCGATGGTCAGAGTGGAGGCGATATTGTCACTGACTGCGATGTGCCCATGAGGAAGCCAAGGTTTTGAGGGCTATGGGCCGAATGCAGGAAAATGGGACTTGCCTGGCACGCCAGCTTGCTCGGAGATAGACAGAAAAGCTGGAGTAACTCAGCGGGACAGGCAGCATCTCTGGAGAAAAGGAATAGGTGACGTTTCGGGTCGGGACCCTTCTTCAGACTGAGAATCAGGGGAAAGGGAAACCAGAGATATAGATGGTGACGTAGAGAGATATAGAACAAATGAATGAAAGATATGCAAAAAAAGTAACGATGATAAAGGAAACAGGCCATTGTTAGCTGTTTGCTAGGTGAAAACGAATTATAATGAGACTCAACAAGACGACTTTGAAAACGGTACGACTTAGGTGGAAGAGGGATGGAGAGAGAGGGAATGCAAGCGTTACTTGAAATTAGAGAAATCAATTTTCATACCATTGGGTTGTAAGCTGCCCAAGTGAAATATCAGATGCTTTTTGTCCAATTTGCATTTGGGCTCACTTTGACAATGGAGTAGGCGAATCAAGCACCAAAGGACAGGTTTAAAGTGAAGGGGAAAAGATTTAATAGGAATCTGAGGGGTAGCTTTTTCACACAAAGGGTGGTGGGTGTATGAAACAAGCTGCCAGAGGAGGTAGTTGAGGCAGGGACTATTGCAACGTTTAAGAAACAGCTAGACAGGTGACAGGTGTTAGGATCTGGACCAATGCGGGCAGGTGGGACGAGTGTAGCTGGGACATGTTGGCCGGTGTGGGCAAGTGGGGCCAAAGTGCCAGTTTCCACACTGTATTACTGTGACATATGAGATATACTGTAAGAGTCTGAAAACCGTGACCTCCAAGTTCAGGAACAGCTTCTTCCCAACAAACATCATGCTACAAACATCAACTAAATTAAAAACTAGAAGGTGGCACGGTGGCGCAGTGGTAGGGTTGCTGCCTTGTAGTGCCAGAGACCCGGGTTTAATCACGACTACAGGTGCTGCCTGTACAGAGGTTAAGTTCTCCCCGAGATCGCATGGGTTTTCTCCGGGATCTCCGATTTCCTCCCACACTCCAAGGATGTTCAAATTTATAGGCTAATTGGTTTTGGCTAAAATTGTAAATTATTACTAATGTGTAGGATAGTGTTAGTGTACAATGATTGCTGGACGGCATGGACTCAGTAGGCCGAAGGGCCTGTTTCCACAATGTATCTCTAAACGAAGCTAGACTACACAAACTGGCTCCGTTACACTAGGGCAGCGTTTCTCAACCTTTTTACCCTTGCGAAACCCTTGAAATAATTTTCATGTCTCAGGGAACCCCTACATAAAATTTATTGGTGACGGGAGTGGCAGCCAATGAAGGGGGCCCATCTTCCCGCTCAAAGCAACGGCCGTCGCCGTTGAGCTGCCGCTGCTGCTGAGCCGCCGAGAGAGGCCCGCAGGAGAGTTTTGGACCCAACAGGTCCATGCCCAGCTAGTTTATCACTATGTCTCTCCGAACTCCTAGTGACCTCTAGCGGAACCCTAGGGTTCCGGGGAACACCAGTTGAGAAACGCTGCACTAGGGACCAAAGATAATAGAGCAGAGCAAGATAGGCCACTCGACCCTAAAAACCATAGTACGTCACGGCGCCATTTTAGTAGGCTGAAATTTTTTAAAGAAAAATAACAAAACTCTGTGAATTGATAGATGAGATATATTCTGCATTTTTATGGTATCGTCACACATACTGTTCCCCCACAACACTGATTACACTGCGAGAGGCAGAGCGAAAGGCGGGTTTTGCTTACTAAAATGGCGGCCGTTCCGCTCCTTTGCGTACTACACTTCAGTATAGACAATAGACAATAGGTGCAGGAGTAGGCCATTCGGCCCTTCGAGCCAGCACCGCCATTCAATGTGATCATGGCTGATCATTCTCAATCAGTACCCCGTTCCTGCTTTCTCCCCATACCCCCTGACTCCGCTATCCTTAAGAGCTCTATCTAGCTCTCTCTTGAATGTATTCAGAGAATTGGCCTCCACTGCCCTGTGAGGCCGAGAATTCCACAGATTCACAACTCTCTGACTGAAAACGTTTTTCCTCATCTCTGTTCTAAATGGCCTACCCCTTATTCTTAAACTGTGGCCCCTGGTTCTGGATTCCCCCTACATTGGGAACATGTTTCCTGCCTCTAATGTGTCCAACCCCTTAATAATCTTATACGTTTCGATAAGATCCCCTCTCATCCTTCCAAATTCCAGTGTATACAAGCCTAGTCGCTCCAGTCTTTCAACATATGACAGTCCTGCCATTCCGGGAATTAACCTAGTAAACCTACGCTGCACGCCCTCAATAGCAAGAATATCCTTCCTCAAATTTGGAGACCAAAACTGCACACAGTACTCCAGGTGAGGTCTCACTAGGGCCCTGTATAACTGCAGAAGGACCTCTTTGCTCCTATACTCAACTCCTCTTGTTATGAAGGCCAACGTCATAGGCGATTTTGACGGAGTGGTTCATCTTGCTCCTCTAGTATCTTTGCTAGGGACTTTGACCTTTCGCTTTATTGTGCACTGATGTTTTTTCTTCATTGATTGAACATTTTTTTTGTTTGTTTTATTGTGACGGTGAAAGAGTTCTCCATTGTCGGTGTCGCTGTATCTTATTCCGTAAGAATGGTCACAGGCGGCCAGCAGTGGTACAAGCAGCCCTCCACAAGAAACTGGCCCCAGCTTATAGTTTGTTTAAAAACGCCATGTTGCCTCTCCCTTCCTGCAAAGTTACAGCCTGGGCTGGCAACGTGCAACTATTTCACAACCGTCATTGACCGGCAAGCAAAGGCAGGTCCTGAGCTGACGTATCTGACAGCAGCTTGGATCAGATGAAGCTACAATCTCCACTGGGACGAACTCAGATGGGGTCTAAACACAGCGCAGTCCACAACATAAGTGCTGACTGATTGACTGTCATAAATTGGCATCCCTTGAACCCTCCCTTGTCTCAAAACAATGGCTGGCTGGAATAATGCCTCTTCTGCATCTTCAGTCTGTTTGTGTACTTGCATGGAGATGGCAAAATCACCAACGTTGATCAAAATAGACCTGGGATGCAAGCTAAAGGCACATCATCTAGGGCGGCACGGTGGCGCAGCGGTAGAGTCGCTGCCTTACAGCGCTTGCAGCGCCGGAGACCCGGGATCCATCCTGACTACGGGTGCCGTCTGTAAGGAGTTTGTACGTTCTTCCCGTGACCTGCGTGGGTTTTCTCCGAGATCTTTGGTTTTCTCCCACACTCCAAAGACGTACAGGTTTGCAGGTGAATCAGCTTGGTGTGTGTGTAAATTGTCCCTAGTGTGTGTAGGATAGTGCGAATGTGCGGGGATCGCTGTTCAGACGCAGTGGGCCGCACACGCCCTGTTTCCACGCTGTATCTCAAAACTAAATCTCAGTGTACAATAATGCACAATGGGTGTAAGTATGGGTATGAGGTGATGTTTACAGGAGGTGAATGAACTAAAAGGCAACAATGTGGAAAATGGAATGCGCATGGTTAAGAGACATTATGGATGAAATAAAGGCTGCAAAGGAAAATTAAGACACAAAGAACTGCAGATGCTGCAATCTTCAGCAAAATGCAAGGTACTGCTGTAAACTCAGCAGTCAGGCATCATCTTTAGAGAGATACAGCACGGAATCAGGTCCTTTGCCCAATGAGTCCACGTCGACCATCGATCGCCCGTTCACAGTAGTTCTACGTTATCCCACTTTCACATCCACTCCCTACACACCAGGGGCAATTTACGGAGCCCAATTAACCTCTGTTCAGAGCCGCATGTCTTTGGGAGAAAACCGGAGCACCCGGAGGAAGCCCACGTGGTCACAGGGAGAACTTGCAAACTCCACATCAGACAGCAGCCGAGGTCAGGATTGAACCTGGGTCCTCTGCCGTTGGGTGGCAGCGGCTCAGCCAACTGCGCCACTGTGCCGCCTCTGTGACTGCCAAAGGGCCCCGACCCAAAATGTCGCCTGTTCATTCCCTCCACAGATGTTGCCTGACCCACCGAGTTATTCCGGCACTTTGTGTTTAACAAAGGGAAAATCAACACAGTTCCTAACAAACAAATACAAAGCAAAACTCAACGTCCATTTTGGGCACTGACGGGAGGACTGACCTGACCGGTGAGCCATCTTCACGCAGACTTCAATCTTTTTATGCTCCTCAAAGCAGAGTCCTGTGATTCGGCGTGCCAGCATGCTTCCATCTGATCGGATGAACTGACTGAGCAACAGCACATCCTAATTGGAAGCAACAGGAGACATCAGCTGACCGCTGAACGGATGCAACAAAGCAAGTCACACAACATGGAGGTTCTGCTGCAGTTGTACAGGGCATTGGTGCGACCACATCTGGAGTATTGCGTACAGTTTTGGTCTCCTAATCTGAGGAGAGACATTCTTGCCATAGAGGGAATACAGAGAAGGTTCACCAGATTGATTCCTGGGATGGCAGGACTTTCATACGAAGAAAGACTGGATAGACCCGGCTTGTACTCACTGGAATTTAGAAGATTGAGGGGGGATCTTATAGAAACTTACAAAATTCTTAAGGGGTTGGACAGGCTAGATGCAGGAAGATTGTTCCCGATGTTGGGGAAGTCCAGAACAAGGGGTCACAGTTTAAGGATAAGGGGGGAGTCTTTTAGGACCGAGAACGTTTCTATGTTAACATGGAGACCAAAGTCAACAGTTCAATCTGGTCTAGCATTCAACTATATTTCAGCACAGTGGCGCAGCGATAGAGTTGCTGCCTTACAGCGCCAGGGACCCGTGTTTGATCCTGACCAAGGGTGCTGTTTGTACGGAGTTTGTACGTTCTCTCCGTGACCTGTGTGGGTTTTCTCTGGGTGCTCCAGATTCCTCCCACATTCCAAAGACGTGCAGGTTTGTCGGTTAATTGGCTGCGGTACAAAAAATGTAAATTCTCCCTAGTGTGTGTTGGATGGTGTGAGTGTGCGGGGATCGCTGGACGGCGTGGACTCAGTGGCCAAAGGGCCTGTATCCGCTCTCTAAACTAAACTAAACTAAACTAATTATGGCTCTTCTTAAACCGTGTCACCAAACATTCGTAGACGGACATCAAGTGCTGCTGTAAGACCAATAACTCGGTGAAAGAAGTTCTTTGGTCTGCCTGAAACTTGTCGGTCTCCCAGCACAGCGAGATGCCTAATAGAGATTTTTTTCCTTCAATGCTTTGGGTCAGGGCCCTTCTGAGGTACAAAGACCATTTTAGTTACTCTCGCACCTTGTTGTTATTTTCTCACCAGAGGATTTCTTAACCTGGCTTAAGATATAGCTTCTCAAAACGACTTGCTTTCTTTAGATATTCGTGTCAACCCATTCCAAATTTCATAGTTCCCCATTGGCAGTAACTGGCCACAGATGTCTTGAGATTAGTGACTTAGCAATGGTATCAACCCTCCAGAGCAAATTCCTCCTCTGTGATGCTGCATCTACACACTTCCCTCTGCAAGCACACACTGAATCTCCCAGCTTGGCGATTCTTTTTTTTTCCATCGAATTCGACAATCTTAGGGCTCCATCAGCAAAGTACGAACTTAATTTAAAAGCCAAGGGTTCCAACACCCAATATTTGTGCAAGGAAGTACCTCCCATTGTTCGCCGCGGTGAAACAAATTTATTTTGCAATCACCATTGCCACATTCTTGAGCGCCCGCCAACATTGGTGGGATGAGGTTTCTAAACGCTCAATGTTTCGAGAATTCGAAGTAAACATTGATTTTCTGGCTAAGCCTTTCTTGAAGCAAAATGATAGCCAAAAGATGAAGGGGGAGGGTGTGCTAACTTACTTGGTGCGTTAGTCCCAGGGCTTCAACTGGATTCTGTTACAAGACCGCACCAAGTCAGGCTTTGATCCCGCACAATGACTTTGGCCAACCAGTTCCAAAGAGCGGGTTGGACTCTTGATACTTGAGACCAAAGCCCTGTGTTTGCACTCTCTGGGCTATTTCCTTCCCCGCAAAAGGTCAGGAGGTGATCTAATTGAAGCATGCAACATGATTAAAGGAGATCACACCAAATGGACCCGTTGGGCCCAAACCTCTCCTGCATTGGTGCAGTACCCTATTCCCCCCCCCTCCCCTCAACCCTCCTCCCCTCTCCCCTCCCCCCTAAATTCCCTCCTCCCCCTCCCCTCCCCCCACTCCATCCCCCTCAACCCCCTTTTCCTCCCTCTTGCCCCTCTCCATCCCTTCCCCCCCCCCTCCCTCCACCCCCCTCCCTTCCCCCTCCTTCCCTAGGAGATAGATTTAAACTTTAAAATGTGAATAACTTTAAAAATATAACACCGATTTCCAATGAAACTTCTTCCAATAGCACCAAAGGGACGACGGTGAGTAAGGTGGGCCTAAAATTGTCGCGCTGTCGTGAACCGTTTTGGCTGTAGTTCAGGAACAGCAGATCTGATTAGTTTATCTTGGCATCATGTTTGGCACAGACAATGTGGGCAGAAGGGATCGTTCCTGCGCTGCACTTTTCGATGTTCTAGAATATAATTAGAGATAGATGGTTCAGAGTGATGCAACTCTACCGCTGCGCCACCTAAGTACTAAGAATGTAGCAAGGAACTGCAGATGCTGGTTTACACTGAAGATAGACACAAAATGCTGGAGTAACTCAGCGGGACAGGCAGCATCTCTGGATAGAAGGAATGGGTGACTTTTCGGGTCAAGACCCTTCTCCGTGTCTCTCTCTCTCCCCTGACTCTCAGTCTGAAGGAGGGTCCTGACCCGAAACATCATCCATTCCTTCTTTCCAGAGATGCTGCCTGTCCCACTGAGTTAATCTAAGTACTATAAGAAAATAACTGCAGATGCTTTATTCACAAAATGCTGGAGTAACTCAGCAGGTCAGGCAGCATCTCGGGAGAGAAGGAATGGGTGACGTTTCGGGTCGGGACCCTTCTTCAGACTGAGAGTCAGGGGAGAAAGAGAGACACGGAGAAGGGTCTTGACCCGAAAAGTCACCCATTCCTTCTATCCTGAGATGCTGCCTGTCCCGCTGAGTTACTCCAGCATTTTGTGTCTATCTTCAGATGCTGGTACAAATCAAAGGTATTTATTCACAAAATGCTGGAGTAACTCAGCAGGTCAGGCAGCATCTCAGGAGAGAAGGAATGGGTGACGTTTCGGGTCGAGACCCTTCTTCAGACTGATGACCAGTCTGAAGAAGGGTCTCGACCCGAAAAGACACCCATTCCTTCTCTCCTGAGATGTTGTAATCTAAGTACTAAGTATCTTGGCGAACACTGAACATGCAATTGTTATCAACGAAGATCGTGATCACATGTCAAAGAAGTTTATGGACAACAGCACAGAGGTTATTCAGTTTATAATTTGTTCAGTGGTGGTGGTGGAATTAATTCAATTGAGGCAATTAAGAGGGTGGTGTGTAAATGGAACAAGCTGCCAGAGGAGGTAGTTGAGGCAGGTGCCAGAACAACATTTAAAAGACATTTGGACAAGTACATGGATAGGAAACGTTTATAAGGATATGGGCCAAATGCAGGCAGCTGTGACTAGCGTAGATGGGCAACTTGGTCAGAAGATAAGCACGAAGATAGGTACCTGGAAAGTGTGCAGGAAGGAACTGCAGATGCTGGTTTACACCGAAGATAGACGCAAAATGCTGGAGTAACTCAGCGGGACAGGCAGCATCTCTGGAGAGGTGCCAGGGTCGAGACCCTTTTTCAGTAGGGGCAAATTGGGCTGAGGGGCCTGTTTCCGTGCCCTACGACTCTGGGAGTATAATGATTGTTGGGAAGAAGCTGCACTTGAACTTGGGAGAGCGAGCGATGATCTGGGATGACCTGCTTCAGTTGAGCCTGGGATTGTGTACAATAGACAATAGGTGGAGGAGGAGGCCATTCGGCCCTTCGAGCCAGCACCACCATTCAATGGCTGATCATCCACAATCAGTACCCTGTTCCTGCCTTCTCCCCATACCCCCTGACTCCGCTATCCTTAAGAGCTCTATCTAGCTCTCTCTTGAATGCATTCAGAGAATTGGCCTCCACTGCCTTCTGAGGCAGAGAATTCCACAGATTCACAACTCTCTGACTGAAAAAGTTTTTCCTCATCTCAGTTCTAAATGGCCTACCCCTTATTCTTAAACTGTGGCCTCTTGTTCTGGACTCCCCCAACATTGGGAACATGTTTCCTGCCTCTAACGTGTCCAACCCCTTAATAATCTTATACGTTTCGATAAGATCTCCACTCATCCTTCTAAATTCCAGTGTATACAAGCCTAGTCGCTCCAGTCTTTCAACATATGATAGTCCTGCCATTCCGGGAATTAACCTAGTGAGTGTACGTGTGCGTATCTATGGGGAGAGCGGCGGGGGGGGGGCATTACTCATGTGTGGGAGGAGTGTGTGCATACGTGCTTGCTGGGGAGGGCAGGGCAGTTACGGTTAGGCAGACATCTACGATTAACAAATCTGTCTGGCAAACACACCGACAGCAACTGGAAATGTAGTGACCTTAGATTGCCCCTCTTTCACAGCCGCTAGAGTGCTCCAGAAGTTTGTACGGGTTACTTAGAGTTAGAGAAATCAACATTCATACCGCTGGGTTGCAGCATCTACAGTTCCTCCAGTTTGCGTTTGGACAGCTCACAGCCCAGCGGCATGAATATTGATTTTTCTAACTTCAAGTAACCCTTGCATTCCCTCTCTCCGTCACTCCCCTACCCGAGTCATTGTATTGCAGGTGCTCCTCAGCTTACGATGGGGGTTACGTTCTGATAAACCCATTGCAAACCCAAAATATTGTACCTCAAAATGCATTTAATACACGCGATCACGTGGCCGGAAGCGAGCTGCGGCTCGCCAAGGGTCACTGCCGTTTGCACCATCGCACAAAGTCGAAACATCGCAGTTCAAAGCATCGTAAGCCGGGGAGCAGCTGTAGATTTAGGCTGGTCCTGTTGAGTTTCATTGTCTGTATAACCCGTTATCACCCAGCCCACAGCCAACAATGGACCCGTTTCCTTTATCATTATTACTTTATTGCATATATTTCATCATTTGTTCTGTACCTCTCATTTCACTTTCCCCCGACCCTCAGTCTTAAGAAGGGTCCCGACCCGAAACGTCATCTATTCATTTTCTCTTGAGATGCTGCCTGTCCCGCTGTTACTCCAGCTTTTGGTGTCTGCCTTCGGTTTTAACCACCATCTGCTGTTCATTCCTACACACTTCTGGAGTTTGGTCCGTGGCAATAAACTGAATGCTGCAGTTAATACACAATGCAATAATGGCCAGCGAGTCTGCCTCGTGTGTAGGTATGGTTGTGGGATAAGTACTAGGCTTTGCTGCTGAGGTAACAAAAAAAATCCTCCTGCTCTTCTTTAAATAATACCCTTAGGATCTTTTATGCCCACCTGGTTCCACATCTTAATGGCAGGACTTTCATATGAAGAAAGACTGGATAGACTGGGCTTGTACTCGCTGTAATTTAGAAGATTGAGGGGGGATCTTATAGAAACTTACAAAATTCTTAAGTTGTTGGAGAGGCTAGATGCAGGAAGATTGTTCCCGATGTTGGGGAAGTCCAGAACAAGGGGTCACAGTTTAAGGATAAGGGGGAAGTCTTTTAGGACCGAGATGAGAAAGTTTGAGAGAGTGGTGAATCTGTGGAATTCTCTGCCACAGAAGGTGGTTGAGGCCAGTTCATTGGCTATATTTAAGAGGGAGTTAGATGTGGCCCTTGTGGCTAAAGGGATCAGGGGGTATGGAGAGAAGGCAGGTACGGGATACTGAGTTGGATGATCAGCCATGATCATATTGAATGGCGGTGCAGGCTCGAAGGGCCGAATGGCCTACTCCTGCACCTATTTTCTATGTTTCTATGTAAACATGGCAGCATGTTCGGTTCAGAGCTTCTTCTTCTTATCGAGTCCACATCACAAGATTGGAAGTTGTTCAGCCAGAGCCAGCATTACATATCAACAGAAATAGATACAAAATCGGACCAACAGTGCATCAAATGACCCGTCGAGCTTATCACACCCCATTGAACGTAACAGCGTACAGGAACAGACCCTTCGGCCCACAATGTTCATGTCAAACACGATGCCAGGATCAACAAATCTCAGTTGACTGCTCGTGATCCACGTCCTTCCATTCCCTGCATATCCATGAGCCTATCTATTTAGAAGCTTCTTAGATGCCACCAAATTCATGTTATAGGAACAGAATTATGCCATTCGGCCCAACGTGTCTACTCCACCATTCATTGTCATATGTTGAGAGAATGGAGCGACTGGGCTTGTATGCTCTGGAATTTAGAAGGATGAGAGGGGATCTTATTGAAAAGTGTAAGATTATTACAGGATTGGACACGCGAGAGGCAGGAAACATGTTCCCGATGTTGGGGAAGTCCAGAACCAGGGGCCACAGTTTAAGAATAAGGGGTAGGCCATTTGCATCAGAGATGAGGAAAAACATTTTCACCCACATAGTTGTGAATCTGTGGAATTCTCTGCCTCAGAAGGGAGTGGAGGCCGATTTTCTGGATGCTTTCAAGTGAGAGTTAGATAGAGCTCTTAAAGATAGCGGAGTCAAGGGATATGGGGAGAAGGCAGGAAAGGGGTACTGATTGTGGATGATCAGCCGCGATCACAGCGAATGGCGGTGCGTACAGGCTCGAAGGGCCGAATGGCCCCCTCCTGCACCTATTGTCTATTGTCAATTACGGTTGATCTATCTTTCCTTCTCGACCCCATTCTCCTGCCTTCTCCCCGTAACCTCTGACACCCCTCAAATCCAAGCACTCCCAAATCCCTTTGCACCTCCGATTTCTGAATCCTCTCCCCAGTTGGAGATTCATCTACATCTTTATTCCTGTTACCGAAGTACACGACCACACATTTTGCACTCCATCTGCGACTTCTTTGCCCACTCTCCCAACCTGTCCGTCCTTCTGCAGACTCTTCTCTGCTTCCTCTACATTACCTGCCCCCCCCAACCCCCCCAACCTATCTATCCTCGTATCATCCGCAAACATGGCCACAAAGCCATCATTTCCATCATCCAAATCGTTGATGTAAAACGTGACGAGTAGCAAACCCAACATCGACCCCCTGCGGAACACCACTAGTCACTGGCAGCCAAACAGAAAAAGCCCCCTTTATACCCACTCTTTGACTTCTTCCATTAAGCCACGTTTTCTCTCCATGCTTGTATCTTCTCTCGAATGCCATGGGCTCGCATCCTCTTAAGTCCTCCCACAAGGGTTCTACACCTTCTGATCCTATGTCATTTCTTGCTAAGGAATATACTTCCTGATTATGGAGCTGTACGCCTTATAGAAGTGTATAAAATCCTAATGGGAATCGATTGAGTGTTTGCACAGTCTTTTAGCTGGAGTCGGGGTATCAAGAATCAGAGAACATAGGTATTAGGTGAGAGAGAAAAGATTTGGGGGAGTCCAGAACCAGGGGCCACAGTTTAAGAATAAGTGGTAGGCCATTTAGAACAGAGATGAGGAAAAACCTTTTTAGTCAGAGAGTTGTGAATCTGTGGAATTCTCTGCCTCAGAGGGCAGTGGAGGCCAATTCTCTGAATACATTCAAGAGAGAGCTAGATAGAGCTCTTAAGGATAGCGGAGTCAGGGGGTATGGAGAGAAGGCAGGAACGGGGTACTGATTGAGAATGATCAGCCATGATCACATTGAATGGCGGTGCTGGCTCGAAGGGCCGAATGGCCTTCTCCTGCACCTATTTTCTATTGTCTATTCTATTGTCTATTTAATAGGGACCTATCAACTTTTTCCAGAGGGTGAAAGAAAATAACTGCTGATGCTGGTACAAATCGAAGGTATTTATTCACAAAATGCTGGAGTAACTCAGCAGGTCAGGCAGCATCTCAGGAGAGAAGGAATAGGTGACGTTTTGGGTCGAGACCCTTCTTCAGAGGGTGGCAGATATACGGAATAGGCTGCCAGAGGAGGTAGTTGATGCAAGTACTATCACAACATTTAAAAGACATTTGGACAGGCACATGGATAGGAAAGGTTTAGAGGGATGTGGGCCAAACATGGGCAGGTGGAACTAGCTTGTGAATCATCTTGGTCGGCATGGACAAGTTGGCCTGTTTCCCTGCTGTAGGACTCTATGATTCATTGCCACCAGGTCTGGCGGGGCAGTGATTTCCAAAGGTTTACGATACTCTCAGAGAAACATAGAAAACAGGTGCCGGAGTAGGCCATTTGGCCCTTCGAGCCAGCACCGCCATTCAATATGATCATGGCTGATCATCGAAAATCAGTACCCCATTCCTGCTATCTCCCCATATCCCTTGATTCCATTAGCCCAAATAGCTAAATCTAACTCTCTCTTGAAAACATCCAGTGAATCGGCCTCCACTGCCTTCTGTGGCAGAGAATTCCACAGATTCACAACTCTCACAATGCGGCACGGTGGCGCAGCGGTAGAGTTGCTGCCTTACAGCGAATGCAGCGCTGGAGACTCAGGTTCAATCCTGGCTACGGGCGCCGTCTGTACGGAGTTTGTACATTCTCCCCGTGACCTGCGTGGGTTTTCTCCGAGATTTACGGTTTCCTCCCACACTCCAAAGACGTACAGGTATGTAGGTTAATTGACTGGGTAAATGTAAAAATTGTCCCTAGTGTGTGTAGGATAGTGTTAATGTGCGGGGATCGCTGGGCGGCGCGGACCCGGTGGGCCGAAGGGCCTGTTTCCGCGCTGTATCTCTAAATCTAAAAATCTAAAAAATCTCTGGGTGAAAACGTTTTTTTCCTCATCTCAGTCCTAAATGACCCAACCCCTTATTCCTAAACTGGTTCTGGAACCCCCCCCCAAACATCGAAGAAATCCCCTTCATCTTTGCACAGAAATGGAATGCAGTACAAAACAGCGACGTGCAGAACTGCTGAAGGGGAAAGTTTAACCACTGAAAAGTCACCGGTCTGGAGTTTTTGGAGTTGAGAAACAAAACCTACTCTGCTCCAGAAGTACTCAATGTACCTTAACAACACGCCCAGGTGCTTAGCAAATAGAACGTACACAAAATTAAACCTCCAGGTTACATGATGGCGCAGTGCAGGACAGCACGTATCCGAGTTGGAACAATATCACTACATCCAGTCACATTTACACTCCTCAATCATCCATTACCAAACGACACGGTAGCGCAGCGGTAGAGTTGCTGCTTTACAGCGAATGCAGCGCCGGAGACTCAGGTTCGATCCTGACTACGGGTGCTGCACTGTGAGGAGTTTGTACGTTCTCCCCGTGACCTGCGTGGGTTTTCTCCGAGAGCTTCGGTTTCCTCCCACACTCCAAAGACGTACAGGTATGTAGGTTAATTGGCTGGGTAAATGTGAAAATTGTCCCTAGTGGGTGTAGGATAGTGTTAATGTGCGGGGATCACTGGGCGGCACGGACTTGGAGGGCCGAAAAGGCCTGTTTCCGGCTGTATATATATGATATGATATGACACAAGGCTGACTGCTATCAGGGAGGGGGTGGGAGTGAAACAATGCTATTTCTATTCTGCCTGTGGTTGAATTGGCAGAAGGAATGCAAGGCGTGAACCGGGGGATTTAGGCAAGTACCTGGGATAAAGATGTAGAAGGGGAAGTCCAGAACCAGGGGTCACAGTTTAAGGATAAGGAGGAAGTCTTTTAGGACCGAGATGAGAAAACATTTCTTCACACAGAGAGTGGTGAATCTGTGGAATTCTCTGCCACAGAAGGTAGTTGAGGCCAGTTCATTGGCTATATTTAAGAGGGAGTTAGATGTGGCCTTGTGGCTAAAGGGATCAGGGGGTATGGAGAGAAGGCAGATACAGGTTACTGAGTTAGATGATCAGCCATGATCATATTGAATGGCGGTGCAGGCTTGAAGGGCCGAATGGCCTACTCCTGCACCTATTTTCTATGTTTCTATGTTTCTAAACAAGGAACTGCGGATGCTGGTTTACAAAAAAAAAAGACAAAGTGCTGGAGTAACTCAAATTCCCTCTTGGGATAAATAGTTTAGTTTAGTTCAGTTTAGTTTAGAGATACAGCATGGAAACAGGCCCTTCGGCCCACCGTGCCCGCGCCGACCAGCGATCCCCGCACACTAACACTATCCTACACCCACGAGAGACAATTTTTACATTTGCCCAGCCAATTAACCTACAAACCTTTACGTCTTTGGAGTGTGGGAGGAAACCGAAGATCTCAGAAAAAACCCACGCAGGTCACGGGGAGAACGTACAAACTCTGTACAGACGGCACCCGTAGTCGGGATGGAACCCGGGGCTCCGGCGCTGCATTCGCTGTGAGGCAGTAACTCTACCGCTGCGCCACCGTGCCCGCCCTAAATAAAGAAGGATCTGCGACGTTCTGCACTGCATCTTGGTGGGACCAGTCTGTTGCTGAAGGTGCTCCTCACATTGACCAGTGTGTCATGGAGGGGGTGAGCTGTATTGTCCACGATACTCCGCAGTTTGAGGAGCATTCTCCCCTCCAAGACCACCACAAGACTGTGCATGGCACAGTAGTGCAGCTCGTCGAGATGTTGCCTCGCAGATCCAGCGAGCTGGGTCCAATCACAACCTCCATTGCTGTCTGCGTGGAGTTTTCAGGTACCTCCTGTGACCCCATTGGGTTTTCTCCTGGACGTTCCACATGCTCCCCACACAAGGAAACATCCTCTCCACTTATACCCGATCAAGATTGCACAGGGTCACCTTCTGAGCTCTCGGATATACATTCACCGCAGCAGTGGCTCACTTTGACGAGGAATGAAGGTGTATATAATGTCTCAGCATTGGGTGACGTTTCGGGTCAAGACCATTCTTCAGTCGAGCTACGCCAGCTTTTTGTGTCATGCTGCCTGTCCGTCTGAGTTACGCCAGCTTTTTGTGTCATGCTGCCTGTCACGCTGAGTTACTCCAGCTTTCTAGGCCTATCTCCGATTTCAACCAGCATCTGCAGTTCTTTCCGACACGCGTTTCAGCATTCCCGGCTTGGCTGAGTGCATCCGCAGGACGTTCCCAACAGGACTGAGGGAAAACACCAGGATAGGCAGATGGATCCAGACCGATGCGTCAGCGGAGTGGGCCCTGGTGCAGGCCCTGGTGGGCCGCAGCCTGGGGCTGGGCTGGAGCGGGTGCTGCTCCAAGAAGCCCAGTGAGCGGATCGGACGTAGCCGCAGCGGCACGGAGGTCCGGAGCATCAGTGGAGGGCACGGCCAACATCGCCTGGTCGGGCCGATCCGTCTTTAGACAGGAGTTCATCTGTGGAACTCGTGGCCACAGAGGGCTGTGGAGGCCAAGTCAGTGGATATTTTTACGGC
The DNA here is from genome assembly GCF_053455715.1 of Rhinoraja longicauda. NCBI lineage: Eukaryota > Metazoa > Chordata > Chondrichthyes > Rajiformes > Arhynchobatidae > Rhinoraja > Rhinoraja longicauda. The sequence continues at coordinate 6,271,120 of NC_135957.1, forward strand.
AGAGATGGACAAATTCTTGATTAGAACGGGTGTCAAGGGTTATGGGGAGAAGGCAGGAAAATGGGATTAGGAGGCAGAGATCAACCGTGATTGAATGGCGGAGTGGACTCTTTGGACCGAATCAAATCAAATCAAATAGCTTTTATTGTCATTCAAAATGAATTGAACGAATTTGTCGTTACCTTGCAGTCACAAACAACAAAGAGCACAAGACACACAACCACACAAATTTAACACAGACAACCATCACAGTGATTCCTCCAGGCACACCCTCACTGTGATGGAAGGCAAAGAAAAGTCTTATCTCCTCCTCCGTTCCTCTCCCGCGTTCAGGCAGTCAGACTGCTGCTTCGAGGCGATCGAGGCTCCCGACTACCGAAACCCCCGCCGGGCGATGGAAGGTCCCAGGCCGAGCCGAACAGGCCGATGAAGGTCCTGAGCCCCCACCGGGCGATGGAAGATCCCAGGCCGAGCCACGCAGGGCGATGAAGGTCCTGCGAACGGGTCGATCGAGCCTCGCGATTCGGGGCGGTCGAAGCTGCTCGGCTGGAGCTCCCGAAAGATGGTCGCCGGCCAGGGGCCTGCGAGCTCCCGATGTTGCGGTCCACAGAGCCCGCGGCCGAAGCCTCCTAGATGGCAAGTCCAGGCCCTGCGACCGGAGCCTTCAAAGTCGATCCCAGCTGGAGGCCGCCAACTCCACGGTGTTAGGCCGTAGCGCAAAAGGAGATACGACACGGAAAAAGGTTGCATCTCCGTTGAGGAGGAGATTTAACACAAACGGTTTCCCCCAACCCCCCCCCCCCCCCCCCCCCCACGTATACACAGCTAAAAATAGATCATTACATTACATTACATACATTTAAACGCTAACAATACACAAAGAAAGAAAAAGACAGACAGACTGCTGGTGAGCCACAGCCGCAAGACGCAGCCACTTCCGGAACTAATTCTAAATGGAACTAAATTCCGGAACTAAATGGCCTAACTCTACCCCTATAACTTGTGAACCCCTGCAACTCTGACCCAGTGCCATCGCCAGGACAACGGGCCTTTACGGCCAAGATAAGACTCTACGTTTTTAACAAGTTTGAACTTGAAGGGTGCTAGATGGCACCAGAAACGTGGCGATCTTGTGCACTGCCTCAATCTAATCTACTATTTTACACTCCTGTACCTGAGTATGATTGTGCCGATGTATAGTACGATTTTTACTGAATTGTACGCAAAACGGGAAATGTCACTATACCTACATACATGTGACAAGAGAGGACCATTGAAACATTTAGGTTATTTTATTATCGTTTAGTTTAGTTTAGTTTAGTTTAGAGATACAGCGCGGGAACAGGCCCTTCGGCCCACCGGGTCCGCACCGACCAGCGATCCCTGCACATTAACACCATCCTATACCCACCAGGGACAATTTACACTTATATCAAGCCAATTAGCCTACAAACCTGTACGTCTTTGGAGTGTGGGAGGAAACCGAAGATCTCGGAGAAAACCCACATGGACACGGGGAGTAAGTACAAACTCCGTACAGACAGCACCCGTAGTCAGGATGGAACCCGGGTCTCCAGCGCTGTAAGCGCTCTAAGGCAGCAAATCTACCGCTGCGCCACCGTGCTGCCCTACCGTACCTTCACGTGTACTGAGGTACAGTAAAAATCTTTTGTTTGCTTGCTATCCGGTCAACCATTGAGATAGCTGATACCATATGCAGCAAGCAATTTGGGGTTTAATCCATCTAGCCATGTGGCTACATCACTGAAAGCATTCATTAAAAGCCCCTGCCACACAAAATGATGATATACGAAAACATAACATAGGGGATATACTTACTGTATAGTCAAACTTGTGTTTCAGATCCCACCTGCAGATTGGACACTGTCCCAAGGGGTTTGGAGGTTCCGAGGCTTCTGCCGATTTCACTATCTTTCCTTCAATCTGAAAGCAGAATGGATGAGTGCGGTCATCATCGAAGATGATTATTATAGCGCGTTCAAAGGGTTACGTCAATAAAAAATGAAATTCGCCCAAATGGCAAGGAAAAGAGGCGGGCTCCTGCTGTTCTGGGCTCAGGGTAAACTGCTAAACTGGATACACCTGGATCACAACCAAAGTGGTAGGTACTATGGCAATGTTTGAGAACAACACTCATTTCACCCCTGCCATTGGGAAGAAGGTACAGGAGCCTCAAAAAACTGTAACGTCCAGGTTCAGGAACAGCTTCTTCCCTGCAGCCATTCGGCTATTAAACACAACCTCAAATAAGCTCACAACTGCAGAGACTATTATTGTTATTATTGCACTATTATTGTTTGTTTTCTGTGCGTACGTATGTGTGTGTGTATATATATATAAATATATAGGTGCTCCTCAACTTACGATGGGGTTATGTTCCGAGAAACCCATCTCCGAGATCTTCGCTTTCCTCCCACACTCCAAAGACATACAGGATTGTAGGCTAATTGGCTTGGTGTAAGTGTAAATTGTCCCTAGTGGTAGGGCAGTGTTAATGTGCGGGGATCGCTGGTCGGTGCGGACCCGGTGGGCTGAAGGGCCTGTTTCCGTGCTGTATCTCTAAGCTAAACTGAAAAAACTATTCCCAAAACAAAAATAACAAAAATCTGTCTGTTTCCCAGGAATAATTTGCAATCTTTTGTCAGTTTCCACTATCCGTTTTCCGAAAAATTCCTGACTAAAATGTGATGACGCAAATGGCAGACTGTAGTCTTATAACCTTATCTAATTGCAGATTAATTTACTGTACCTGAACAGGGAGTAAAGGAGAGGGGGACTTTCGCCAACAATGTATTGGTTGCATGTTTCAACTGCAGCACATTTTTAATGAGACCCGGTTAGTTCATAGAAACATAGAAAATAGGTGCAGGAGTAGGCCATTCGGCCCTTTGAGCCTGCACCGCCATTCAATATGATCATGGCTGATCATCCAACTCAGTAACCTGTACCTGCCTTCTCTCCATACCCCCTGATCCCTTTAGCCACAAGGGCCACATCTAACTCCCTCTTAAATATAGCCAATGAACTGGCCTCAACTACCTTCTGTGGCAGAGAATTCCACAGATTCACCACTCTCTGTGTGAAAAAAAACTTTCTCATCTCGGTCCTAAAAGACTTCCCCCGTATCCTTAAACTGTGACCCCTTGTTCTGGACTTCCCCAACATCGGGAACAATCTTCCTGCATCTAGCCTGTCCAACCTCGGACAGCAACACTCACCGTGGTGGTCTGTTCATCCCGCACCTGGGTAACTGTAAAACAAATAACAAGGCAGTGGTTGAAATCCATTGTTGGTGGCACAAAATAGAAACACGGAACTGCAGATGCTGTTTTACTAAAGAAGACACAATGTGCAGGAGTAACTCAGCGGGTCAGTTCCGAAGAAGCGTCTCGACCCGAAACGTCACCTATTCCTTTTCCCCAGAGATGCTGCCTGTCCCACTGAGTTACTCCAGGATTTTTGTGTCTGCCTTCGGTATGAACCAGCATCTGCAGTTCCTCCCTGCACGCCAAGCATCTCCTTCTTTTTCATCTCAGGTCTTTGTCCAACCATCTGCTTATAAAAAAAACCTCCTCACCTGTATCAACCTTATTAACCTTGTCTGGCTTTGTCCAGTCCCTTCTCTTCTCCAGCTTTCTTGCCCCCCCCCCCCCCCCCCATCTCCTTGACATTTTCCTTTCTTAAAGCTTCGCTAAAACAAAGCTTCCTTACAGCTATGGATGCCCTCTAGTCTTTGATATTTCCACTGGGAAAAGGGTTCGACTGTCTACTCTTTATCTATGCCTCTCACAATTGAAAAAAACCTCATTTTGGTAGGCTGAATCACAAGACAGTACAGGAAGGAGATATGGAACATGATATTGAAGCATGATGGAGTATATACAGGTTTAGATTAATTATTGGCACTTGTATTGAGGTACAGTGAAAATCTTTGTTTTACATACTATCCAATCAGATAAACAATGTCGAATGAAGACACCCTTAGAATGGATGTCGAAGGTTATGGGGAGAAGGCAGGAAAATGGGATTAGGAGGCAGAGATCAGCCATGATTGAATGGCAGAGTAGACTCGATGGGCCGAATGGCCCAATTCTACTCCTATAACTTGTGAACTTGTGAAGTGCTGGCCCTACTGCCTGTCACCAGAATTCACTTTGTCTATCTTGATAGAAGTATACATCCCACTCAATCCCGATGCTAAAATTTCACTAATGAGCTCCACAGCATTACCAAACCCTTGATAGCCCCCTTTCCTGCATACAGTTCCATGAAATCTAACTGTACACAGGCACAATTATACATAAGTATAACTAATGCATGAGTTGCCACGTTTCTGGGCGCCATCTTGTATCCTTAAAGTTTCGAAATTCTAAAAAAATGTAGATTCTTATCTTGACCTTGAGACCCATTGTCCTGGCGAAGGCACTGGTTGGAGTTGCAGGGGTGGGCCTGGCTAGGCAATGTTGTCGGTGTCCTCCACTGCTGCTCCACCGCCGCGTCCGATCCGCGCACTCGTCTCCGACCTCTGTGGGGCCTCCAGCGGCGCCCGATCCACGTGACTCCCCCAGCTGCGACAGGACCTCCAGCGGCCCACTCCACTCCAGCCCGCAGCTTTGTCACCGGCACTGATCCTCGCCTCTGTCCATCGCCGCCACCATCTTACAGGGTGGATAGATTGTTTGGTGGTTTCCCCCTTCCGGTGCTTAAACGAGGTTTCTCATAGAGCCAGAGTCATACAGTGTGGAAACGGGACCTTCGGCCAACTTACTCAACAGCTCGCTCGGTACGCACACCACCCTTTGTCTCTGCTCTCGGCCAATGGGTTGGAAGTAATAGGTCGCATCCCGAATGCTCCTTCTCCACTTTGTGTAGTCAAGGGCCCAAGACATAGTGGGCAGCACGGTGGTGCAGCGTTAGAGTTGCTGCCTTACAGCGCCAGAGACCTGGGTTTGATCCTGACTATGGGTGCTGTCTGTACAGAGTTTGTACGTTCTCCCCGTGACTGCGTGGGTTTTCTCCGGGTTCCTCCCAGACTCCAAAGACGTACAGGTTTGTAAGTTTATTGGCTTTGGTAAGTTTTTTAAAAAATTGCCTGCAGAGCGCAGGATAATGGTGATCGCTGGTCGGTGCAGACTCGGTGGGCCGAAGGTCCTGTTTCTCTAAAGTCTGAAGATTGGCAAGTCATAGGGCCTGCTGCATTTTCCCAAGGAAGCTGCGACATAATCTTTGAATTTTTTCCCTCTGTTCCCACGATAACTTCAAGAGCGTGTTTTAGGAGTCTGGTGTCGGACACGTGAATGACTTTGGAAGACGTCAGATGTTGGAATAACTCAGCGGGTCAGACAACATCTCAGAGAACACGGAACGGTGAGATTTCGGGTCGTAACCCCTCTTTAGATGGTCCCAACCCAAAACGTTGCCTATCCATATTCTCCTGAGATGCTGTCAACATGGGGCAAGTTGGTGAACATGGGGCATGTGAGTCAACGTAGGGTAAGTTGGTCAACATGGGGTAAGTTTGTCAACGTGGGGCAAGTTGGTCAACGCGGGCAAGTTGGTCAACATGGGGTAAGTTGGTCAACACAGGAAGTTGGTCAACGAGGGGTAAGTTAGTCAACACAGGCAAGTTGGTCAATGAGGGGTAAGTTAGTCAACACAGGCAAGTTGGTCAACAGGGGAAGTTGATCAACACGGGGCATGTTGGTCAATGTGGGGCAAGTTGGTCAATGTGGGGCAAGTTGGGCAATGGGGGGCAGGTTGGGCAATGGGGGCAAATTGGGCAATGGGGGGGCAAGTTGGTCAATGTGGGGCAAGTTGGGCAATGGGGGGCAAATTTGGCAATGGGGGGGCAAGTTGGTCAACATGGGGCAAGTTGGTCAACGTGGGGCAAGTTGGTCAATGGAGCGGCAAGTTGGTCAATGGGGGGGCGTTGGTCAATGGGGGGGCAAGTTGGTCAACGTGGGGCAAGTTGGTCAATGGTGGGAAAGTTGGTCAACGTGGGGCAAGTTGGTCAATGGGGGGCAACTTGGTCAATTGGGGGCAAATTGGTCAACGTGAAGCATTGTGATTCAATGATCCACTGTGACGCAATGACGAGCCCCGCCCATGGACGAGGCCATTGGCGCCTCGGTCTGTCAGTCAAGCGGCGGCACCGTCGACTCGCGGTGCCATTGGCTGCCGCCCGGGCCCCGCCCCGCGGTGTCAATCACCACCCTCGCCCCTCCCCCCCACGCCGGCACTCACCCTCACGCAGCCCGCGGGCTGGCGCCGTCTGCGTCAACGTCAGCGTTAGACCCGGCCTCCCGCAGCCCGCCAGAAGCAGCAGCCGCGGCTGCCGCAGTCCCGACAACCCCCATCGCCCCGCCGCCACCACCGCGGCTCGGCCCAGCGGCAGCACAGCCCGCGTCAGCGCCCCAACCGCCCCAACCGCCGCCGCCATCTTGCCCCGCCCGTCACTCACTCCAGGGACCCGCCCCCTTCCGCTTCCGGTGGCAGCAAACTCTGACATCTCAACAAAGTCCACATCTCAACCAAGTCTACATCTCAACAAAGTCCACATCTCAACCAAGTAAGTCCACATCTCAACCAAGTAAGTCCACATCTCAACCAAGTAAGTCCACATCTCAACCAAGTCCACATCTCAACCAAGTAAGTCCACATCTCAACCAAGTCCACATCTCAACAAAGTCCACATCTCAACCAAGTAAGTCCACATCTCAACCAAGTCCACATCTCAACCAAGTCCACATCTCAACAAAGTCCACATCTCAACCAAGTAAGTCCACATCTCAACAAAGTCCACATCTCAACCAAGTCCACATCTCAACCAAGTCCACATCTCAACCAAGTAAGTCCACATCTCAACAAAGTCCACATCTCAACCAAGTCCACATCTCAACCAAGTAAGTCCACATCTCAACCAAGTAAGTCCACATCTCAACCAATTCCACATCTCAACCAAGTAAGTCCACATCTCAATCAAGTCCACATCTCAACCAAGTCCACATCTCAACCAAGTCCACATCTCAACCAAGTAAGTCCACATCTCAATCAAGTCCACATCTCAACCAAGTCCACATCTCAACCAAGTCCACATCTCAACCAAGTAAATCCACATCTCAACAAAGTCCACATTTCAACCAAGTCCACATCTCAACCAAGTAAATCCACATCTCAACAAAGTCTACATCTCAACAAAGTCCACAACTCAACAAAGTCCACAACTCAACAAAGTCTACATCTCAACCAAGTCCACATCTCAACCAAGTAAATCCACATCTCAACAAAGTCTACATCTCAACAAAGTCCACAACTCAACAAAGATACTTGGACTTATTCACAAAATGCTGGAGTAACTCAGCAGGTCAGGCAGCATCTCGGGAGAGAAGGAATGGGTGACTTCAGTCCGAAGAAGGGTCTCGACCCGAAACGTCACCCATTCCTTCTCTCCCGAGATGCTGCCTGATCTGCTGAGTTACTCCAGCATTTTGTGAATAAATCGATTTGTACCAGCATCTACAGTTATCTTCTTAAGATACTTGGACAACTTTGACCCTGGTCTCCAGGTGTGTGCACTGACACACAGACACAGTTCTCCGTGGCAGAGAATTCCACAGATTCACAACTCTGGGTGAAAATGTTTTTCCTCATCTCAGTCCTAAATGGCCTACCCCTTATTCTTAATCTATGACTCCTGGTTCTGGACTCTCCCAACATCGGGAACATTTTTCCCGTATCTAGACTGTCCAATCCCTTAAGAATTTCATATGTTTCTATAAGATTTCCTCTCATCCTTCTAAATTCCAGGGAATATAGAGTCATGGAGTTATAGTGTCTATCTTCAAAAAAACGTTCAGTGTGTGTAGATGTAATATATATATATATATACACACATATATACATATATACACACACATAACGGAGCACCCGGAGGAAACCCTTGCGGTCATAGGGAGAACGTATAAATTCTGTACAGACAGCACCTGTATTTAGGATGGAACCCGGGTCTCTGGTTCTGTGAGGCAGCAACTCTGCCACTGCGCCACCGTGCCACCCCTGTTGGTTCTGCAAAGTGTCAAGAGTATTTTATTGTCATATGCCCCAGATAGACAAATGACATTCTTACTTACAGCAGCACAACCAAATATGTAAACATAGTAATCTGTAAACAATATAATAAACGAGAAATAAAAAGTTCAGTGTGTGTATATACACTCACATACTAATATGTATATATATATATATTATATTTTGGTAGAGGTTCACTTGCACCTCCTCCAACCTCATCTACTCTATCCACTGTTCCAGGTGTGGACTCCTATATATTGGAGAGACCATTTATTTACAAAATGCTGGAGTAACTCAGCAGGTCAGGCAGCATCTCAGGAGAGAAGGAATGGGTGACGTTTCGGGTCGAGACCCTTCTTCAGTCTGAAGAAGGGTCTCGACCCGAAACGTCACCCATTCCTTCTCTCCTGAGATGCTGCATGACCTGCTGAGTTACTCCAGCATTTTGTGAATAAATACCTTTGATTTGTACCAGCATCTGCAGTTATTTTCTTACACTATTGGAGAGACCAGGCGCAGGCTCGGCGATTGTTTCGCTGAACACCGCTGCTAGGCCTATATAATCTCCCAGTTGCGAAGCACTTTAACTCCCCCTCCCATTCCCACACTGACCTTTCTGTCCTGGGCCTCCTCTACTGTCAGAGTGAGGCCCAGTGCAAATTGGAGGAACAGCACTTCCTATTTTGCTTGGGCATTCCCTCTCTCTCCGTCCCTCCACCACACTAGTCCTTGTACTAGCTTTACTGTCGTCCTGTTGAGTTTCATTGCCTGTATCACTCGTGCATTTTGTGTCTTATCTTCAAAGTACTTGGACAACTTGACTTGGTGTCCAAATGCTGGAGTAACTCGGCGGGACAGCAGCATCTCTGGAGAAAAGGAATGGATGATGTTTCGGGTCGAGACCATTCTTCAGACTGAGAGTCAGGAGGAAGGGAGACTGATATATGGAAGGATAATGTGTGAAAATGAGAGATCAAAGGTATGTTGATCAAGGAAAATGTTGAATGGATCATTGTTGGATGAGAGGAAGGTGACAAGGATGCATACAATCAGTAAAATTAATCCTGAGGACAGTGAAAGTAGTCAAGAACTAGGGTGGAGCACGGACAGAGAGAGAGGGAAAACAAGGGTTACTTGAAGTTAGAGAAATCAATATTCATATCACAGGGTTGTAAGCTGCCAAAGTGAAATATGAGGTGCTGTTCCTCCAATTTGCGCTGGGCCTCACTCTGACAATGGAGGAGGCCCAGGACAGAAAGATCAGTGTGGGAACGGGAGGGGGAGATAAAGTGTTTAGCAACTGGGAGATCACGTGGGACAAAGCGGACTGAGCAACGTTTTGCAGCGAAACGATCGCCAAGCCTGCGCTTAGTTTCTACCCGAAATACCATCCATTCCTTCTCTCCAGAAATGCTGCCTGTATGGCGAGTCGTAGGCGAAGTACGTTGAGGTAGACGTTTATTATAACATTAACAACCGTGACAATCAACGCACCAAACGACAGACAACCATAAATCTTACTGTCTCCTTCGGAGGTCTAAACGAGACTGCCCAGTCCCTTTACCTGCGCACCACCTCACCCCTTCTACCAATCAGAGGGTTCGATGGTCTGGACCAATCCCTGTGTCCCTACATGACCCCCCCCCCAGAACCCTCAGTGTGGTACCGGGCAGGTGCTCGGACCACCCGACCGGAGCGGGTGCGGAGAGGAGAGGGGGGCCCTGCCGGGGGTGGGGGCGGGGAAACCGGCACCGCGGGAGGAGGGGAAATTGCCGGAGCTGGAGGCGGCAGTGGCAAGGAGACCGGGGGAAGCGGGGTCCCGAACGGGGGCAGCGAGGGGGAAAACTGCTGTACGGGAGCCGCGGCCGGAGGTCGGCCCTGGCGAGGAAGTTGAGCCGCTGTGACGGGCTGGTCTGGGTCCAAATAGGCGGGCTTGAGGCGGGACACCGAGACGACCTCTTGTCGTGTACCCACTTCTAACGTGAAGGTGACTGTGCCTCTCTTCACTACCCTGAACGGACCCTGGTAAACTGGCCGAAAAGGGGGGCGGTGGGCATCGATGCGCCGGAAAACGAACTCGCAGTCGCCCAAAGCTGGCGGGACGTGTGAAGGGGGATCCCCGTGACGAGAAGCAGGGACCGGGGCCAGGGACCCCACCCGCGCTCGGAGTGCGGCTAAGAGTGCTGGCACGGAGGGAGGGGGGGTGGAACATTGGAGGAGAACGTCGCCTAGTACTCGTAGGGGCGAGCCATAGACCAGGTCTGCCGAGGAAGCTCCGAGATCGTGCTTTGGAGCCGTGCGGATACCCAGGAGAACCCATGGGAGCTGGTCGGCCCAGTCGGGTCCGGACAGGCGGGCCGTGAGTGAGGCTTTAAGCTGCCTGTGGAACCGTTCCACCATCCCGTTGGCCTGGGGGTGATAGGCGGTGGTTTGTTGTAGTCGGGACCGGCACAGCTGAGTCAGAGCCACCCACAGGGATGAGGTGAATTGGGCGCCCCGGTCGGTAGTGATGACGTCCGGGTCGCCGAAATGGGCAATCCAATTTAGCGCCAGAGCCCGCCCGCAGGAGGCTGCTGAGATGTCGGACAACGGGAGCGCCTCTGGCCACCGGGTGAATCGCTCGACTACCGTGAGGAGGTGGGTGTAGCCCCTGGAGTGGGGTAACGGGCCGACGAGATCCACATGGATGTGGAGGAATCGGGCTGCTGGGACCGTGAACTGCTGGACGGGGGGCCGAGTGTGCCGGTGGACCTTGGAGGTTTGGCACGGAATGCAGGAGCGGGCCCAGGCGGCCACCTGCCTCCGCAGCCCGTGCCAGACAAATCGAGCCGCAATCAGAGCCGAAGTGGCCCGTATGGACGGATGTGCCAGGCCGTGAATAGTGTCAAAAACCTGGCACCGCATGCAAGTGGGTACTACTGGTCGGGTGCGCGGCAGGGAAACGTCGCACCAGAGTTTAGTACGCGTGGGACCACAGGCTACCTGTGCCAACCGCAACCCCGAGGTGGTGTGGGGGTACAGGGAGGGGGTGTCTTCCAGGCGCTGAGCCTCCGCGAGCTCCTGGAAATCCACCCCGGAACTTACCTCGGCAACTGGGGAAACCGCCGGTCTGGACAGGGCATCCGCCACGGCGTTTAGTTTTCCCGCAATGTGCCGAACGTCGGTGGTAAATTCCGAAACGTAAGTGAGGTGTCTCTGCTGGCGGGCCGACCACGGATCGGAAACCTTCGAAAAAGCAAACGTCAGTGGCTTGTGGTCAGTGAACGCCACGAAAAAGCGGCCCTCTAAAAAATAGCGAAAATGACGGATCGCCAGGTAGAGGGCCAGGAGTTCCCGATCAAAGGCACTGTAAGCTATTTCGGGGCGAGTGAGCTGGCGGCTGAAAAAGGCCAAAGGGTGCCAGAGGCCGTTAACCTGCTGTTCTAAGATGCCCCCCACCGCCACGCCGGAGGCATCGACGGTGAGGGCGGTGGGGGCATAGGAGCGCGGGTGGACGAGCATGGTGGCGTTCGCGAGGGCCAGCTTGGCTGCCGCGAAAGCCGCGTCGGCAGCAGGGGACCACACGAGCTCGGTGGGGTTACCCGCGAGGCATTGGAAAAGGGGGCGCATGATCCGGGCTGCCGCCGGGACGAAGCGGTGGTAAAAATTTACCATACCTACAAACTCTTGTAACCCTTTGATAGTGTCGGGGCGGGGAAAAGAGCGGATAGCAGCCACCTTCTCGGGCAAGGGAACGGCACCTGCCTGTGTGATCCTATGGCCCAGGAAATCTACTGAGGATAGTCCGAATTGGCATTTGGACGGGTGTAGGATCAGACCGTGGTCCTGCAACCTTTGGAATATGGAGCGCAGGTGGGACCGGTGTTCGTGAGCCGACCGACTTGCCACGAGAATATCGTCTAGATATATGAATACAAAAGGCATACCCCGACCCACATGGTCCATGAGACGTTGGAACGCTTGGGCGGCGTTTTTGAGGCCGAAAGGCATCCGCAGCCACTCAAAAAGCCCGAACGGGGTGATCGTGGCGGTCTTAGGGATGTCTGTGGCGCGAACCGGGATCTGGTGATACCCTCGGACTAAGTCCAGTTTTGAGAAAACCGTGGCACCCTCTAGGCTGGCAGAAAAAATCCTGAATATGCGGGATCGGGTATCGGTCAGCCGTGGTGATGGCGTTCAGGCGTCGGTAATCGCCACACGGTCTCCACCCCCCAGATGCTTTTGGGACCATGTGTAACGGTGAGGCCCACGGGCTGTCTGACGGGCGTATGATCCCCAGTCGTTCCAAAGTGAGGAACTCTTCGCGAGCGACTGCCAGCTTATCAGGGGGTAGGCGTCGGGCTCGGGCGAAAACAGGCGGTCCCTCCGTGGGGATGAAGTGCACGACTCCGTGCTTGGCAGCAGGTGTGTCGAATCGCTGGACTAGGAGCTCCGGGAAATCAGCGAGTATCGCAGCAAACGGGTCGGCGGTCGTAGTGACGGCCTGGACGGTCGGGCTGGATGACACGGAAACCGAAGGAGCGGGGGGGTCAACGCTACTGGACGACGGCTGCAGGGTCTTCCCGCAGACGTCAGGGATTAACGAGAAAGCCCAAAGGAAATCCGCGCCCAGGATTGCCTGGCCTACATCTGCGATGATGAAAGTCCAGTTGTAGGTCCTGGAACCAAAGGACAGGGACATGTCCCGTGTTCCGTAGGTACGGACAGGGCTGCCGTTGACCGCAATGAGTGAGGGGCCGGTCTTACCTGATCGCGCTTCTTGGCAGGATGGAGGCACAATGCTGACGATCGCCCCGGTGTCCACGAGGAAAACGGTACCCGTATGTTGCTCCGCCAGGTAGAGGCGATGGTTCTGGCCGATCGAGATTGCCTCTACATTTGATCGGCCGAGGAATTTCCCGAGAATGTGCAGGGGCTTCTACAGTTGCGTGCCGCTGCTCCCCATCTTCTATGAAAGAAACACCAGCCGCGCTGGTGTGTTTCTGTGTCGCGGGCCTGTTTCAAAATGGCCGCCGTCGACGTAGCAGCTTGGCGGGCTTTTTGAAAAGTGGCGGACGGATGGGCGCCATCTTGGCCACGCGGTCGGTCGCTCACCTGTGTTGAAACCCGATTTACTGACACGGGGTGCCTCGCCTTTGCCGCGACCAGTGCGTCCGCCTTTTCTGCGAAATCCATCGGGTCCCCGAAAGTAACGTCTGCTAGGACTACGCGAACGTCCTCTGGCATCTTTTCGCGGAATGCCTCCTCGAACATGAGGCATTTGGTGTGTTCTCCCACTAGAGTCATCATCTCCGTCATGAGGACCGACGGCGGTCGGTCCCCGAGCTCAGGTAAGTGCAGGAGTGTGCTGGCCCGCTGTTGTTGGCTGCGGCCGAAGATTTTCAGCAGCAGCGACTTGAGGCCCGCATACTTATCGGTTTCTGGCGGGTCGGTGACGTACTGTACGACCCGTGCGGACGTTTCCGATGGCAGGACGCTCAGTAGGTGGTAGAACCGGGTCGCGTCCTCCTGTGTTCCCCGGAGGTGGAACTGTGCCTCCGCTTGGGCGAACCACAGGCGTGGTTGGTGGGCCCAGAACGGGGGCAGATGAACGCCGACTGCGTTTGGCGTCGATGCCTCCCGATGGGACATCTTGGTGATCTGTGATCACGTCGGGGTCACCACTATGGCGAGTCGTAGGCGAAGTACGTTGAGGTAGACGTTTATTATAACATTAACAACCGTGACAATCAACGCACCAAACGACAGACAACCATAAATCTTACTGTCTCCTTCGGAGGACTAAACGAGACTGCCCAGTCCCTTTATCTGCGCACCACCTCACCCCTTCTACCAATCAGAGGGTTCGATGGTCTGGACCAATCCCTGTGTCCCTACACCTGTTCCATTCAGTTACTCCAGCATTTTGTGTCTATCTTCGGTGTACACCAGCATCTGAAGTTACTTACTGAACACAACAAAGTACTGAGACAACTTGATTGGTCTCTGTACTGCTGTCTTCCTCCACTTAGTGTATGGCCCAAGATCTTAATGTTGGCCTGGCGCAAAGATGACAATTGAAATTCACAATCATTGAGTCACACATCACAGAAACAGGACATGTGTGTAAGAAGGAGCCATTTGTTTCCCTTGGTGGTCACCTCGTCCCCAGCCAACAATGGGCCATTGTGAGCTCCACCTTTCCTGAGTCATCGGTGCAGACTCTGCATTGTTCTGTACCTTCCCTTCTGTGTCCCTCTCCCTGACTCTCAGTGTGATGAAGGGTCTCGACCCGAAACCTCATCTATTCCTTTTCTCCAGAGATGCTGCCTGTGTTGCTCAACCATTCAGTTCAGTTTAGTTTATTGTCACGTGTACCGAGGTACAGTGAAAAGCTTTTGTTGCATGCTCCCCAGTTAGCAGAAAGACATTACATGATTACAATCAAGTCATTTACAGTGTATAGATACATGATAAGGGAATAACGTTAATTGCAAGATAAAGCCAGCAAGGATCAAGGATAGTCCAAGGGTCACCAATGAGGTAGATAGTACTGTAGTTTAGCTTCATTTTGTTCATTTCAAACGTTTCAAATGAACTTTTGTTCAAGTTCATTTTGCATCTATCCTTTGGCCCACTATTTCCATGTTGTCCCACCAAGCACCCATGTCTGTGAGTCCCATTGACTTGTAGACAAGAGTGTTTAATTGCCATACGTCTGCGGATTTCACCATCGAGGAGCTCGCAGTCCCGGGTAGAGACTGATGTCAGGAAGCTCCGAAGTCGCAGGAGGTTCGACTAGCCCCGATCGCCCGACACAGGGGAGCTAAGATTCCCCTCGATGCAGAAGCTTGATCGCCCCGATGCAGAGGGCCCGACCAACGGCCACGGGAGCCAAAATCGTCCCGTTAAAAGAAGATTCGAGGCCCCCTTGAACAAAGAAGGGAAGAGATTTAACCCTTTTTTCGCCTTCCATCACAGTGAGGAATGTGGAGGATTCGCTATGGTGGATGTTCAAGTTAAAATGTATTTTGTGTGTTTTGTTGCTTTTTACTGGTATGACTGTGTGGCAAATCAAATTCCTCGTATGTTGCAAAACATACTTGGCTAATAAAGTATGATAATGATTATGTACTGACAACATGACAATAACTCTCTTGCTGCAGCATAACAGGCTGCAAACACAGTACCCACAGATAATATATAGGCTCCCGGGATGCCACACGGCAGCTCCTAGGATGTGCTACAGTGCCGAAGGAAGAAAGACCCGGCAGACCACTCGTAGCCACGGGCCGCGGCCTACAGGAGGGAAGCTCGGAAGCCACTGAGCTCGGCCCCGAAGACCGGAGAGTTGAGGCGGAGGGGGCCGCTGACGACGACGGACACGAGGAGAGGGACGTGGGTTCGTGGGAAGAGCCGATCGAGGGCGACGGAGGAGGCCCTGCAGCGACGGAGGAGGCCTGAGATGTGCCAGTACATCGAGCGGACATTGGACGATTTGTAAATGGTGCCAAAGTATGGCGACTCATGCATGTGGGATCTACGCAAAATATTTCACTGTGCAGTCCTTAGGTGGCAATAAAAAAACAATGAACCACTGAAGCAAAAATGTAATAGATTAATAACCCTAATAATAGTCCCAAAACAACCCAAAAGTCCTTTATGCAACCAAAGAGTCCATAGTTCATAGTTTACAGTAGTTTGTAGATCTGCTTCTGTGGCAAGTACACAAACAGTCGCCTGGGTTGGGCGCCATCTTGGAAGCACAGTTGACATTAGCATTGTGCCGTGTTCAAGAGATTGATTGTGTTTGGAAAGAAGCTGTTCCTGGATGTCATCATTTTCAGTCTACTATTTATTCTTCCTGATGTTCAGAGGGAAATGAGAGCGTGGCCAGGTTGGTGTGGGTCCTTAATGATGCTGGTTGTCTTGTTGAGGCAATGTCTCCTATAGATACTTTTGATGGTAGGGAGGTCAGTACTAGTGATGGACTGGGCAGTATCTATAACTCTCTGTAATCTCCATAATTCCTGGGCGTTTGAGTTGCCGGTCCAGGCCGTGATGCTTTCCACTGTGTCAGTATGCTTTCCACTGTGCACCTATAGAGGTTCAAGAGAGTATTCATCAACATACCGAATCCCCTGAAGTCTTCTCAGGAAATAGAGGCGTTGATGGGCTTTCTTTATGATTGCATCAATGTACTGGGTGCATGACAGATCTTCAGATTTAGATTTAGAGATACAGCGCAGAAACAGGCCCTTCGGCCCACCGGGTCCGCGCCGCCAAGCGACCCCCCGCACACTAACACTATCCTACACCCACTAGGGACAACTTTGGAGTGTGGGAGGAAACTGAAGATCTCGGAGAAAACCCACGCAGGTCACGGGGAGAACGTACAAACTCCGTACGGACGGCGCCCGTAGTCAGGATCGAACCTGAGTTCGCTGTAAGGCAGCAACTCTACCGCTGCGCCACCCTGCCGCCCTATGTACACCCAGGAACTTGAAATTTCTGACTCTCTCCACCACCGACCTGTCGAAGAAGACAGGTTTGTGGATCCTTGGCCTTCTCTTCCTGTCAATAATTCGCTCCTTGGTTTACTGAAGTTGTGAGCAAGGTTGTTAATCTGGCACCATTCAATCAGTTTATCAATCTTCCTCCTATACTCTGACTCATCATTACCTGTAATGCATTCAACAATGACAGCACCCTTTCCCTCAATGTCAGCAAGACAATGGAGATTGTGATCGACTTCAGGATGCAGAGCAATACACACACCTCGACAGTGTTGAAGAAAAGATGGTTGAGAGCTTCAGGTTCTTAGGAATAATTATCACCAGCAATTTGTCCTGAACCAGTCACATCGAAGCAAGAAAGCACATCAACACCTCTACTTCCTTAGAAGGTTTAGGAAGTCCAGCATGTCCCCAACAACCCTCGCCAACCTCCATAGATGTGCCGTAGAAAGCATCTCATCGGGATGCATCACAGCATGGTTTTGGAACAGCTTCATCCAAGACTGCAAGGAATTGCAGAGAATTGTGGACGCAGTCGAGACCATCACATAAACCAACCTCCCTTCTATCAACTCCATCTGCACTTCACTCTGCCACGGCACGGCCACCAGCATAATCAAGGAACAGTCACTCCCTCTTCTCCCCTCTCCGATCAGGCAAGAAGTACAGAATTTGAAAACACATACTGTATCTCCAGATTCAGGGATAGTTTCTTCCCAGCTGAACCATCCTATCGCCAACTGGAGAGCGGTCCTGACCTCCCATTTACCTTTTTGGAGACCTTTGAACTATCTTTAATCGGACTTTATCTTACACTAAACGTTATACCCTATATCCTGTATCCATACTCTGTGGATGGCTTGATTGTAATCATAAGTATTTAGACTTTATGCGGACTGCATAACACGCTACAAAAAGCTTTCCACTGTACTTCAGTACACGTGACAATAATAAGCTAAACTAAACCTTTGTGATTCAAGTGATCGTCCATTCTGATGTGTAGGAAAATAACTGCAGATACTGGTTCAAATCGAAGGTGGACACAAAATGCTGGAGTAACTCAGCGGGTCAGGCAGCATCTCAGGAGAGAAGGAATGGGTGACGTTTCGGGTCGAGGCCCTTCAGACGGATGTCGGGGAGGGGGCGGGACAAAGATAGGATGTCGTTGGAGACAGGAAGACAGTGGGAGAACTGAAAGGGAAATGAGAGATACAGAACAAATGATGAAATATATGCAAAAAAGTAATAATGATAAAGGAAACGGGTCCATTGTTGGCTGTGGGCAGGGTGATAACGGGTTATACGGACAATGAAACTCAACAGGACCAGCGTAAATCTACAGGTGCTCCCCGGCTTACGATGCTTTGAACTGCGATGTTTCGACTTTGTGCGATGGTGCAAACGGCAGTGACCCGTGGCGAACCGCAGCTCGCTTCCGGCCACGTGATCGCGTGTATTAAATGCATTTTGACGTACAATATTTTGGGTTTGCGATGGGTTTATCAGAACGTAACCCCCATCGTAAGCTGAGGAGCACCTGTAGTACAATAGGGGAGTGACGGAGAGAGGGAATGCAAGGGTTACTTGAAGTTAGAAAAATCAATATTCATGCCGCTGGGCTGTGAGCTGTCCAAACGCAAACTGGAGGAACTGTAGATGCTGCAACCCAGCGGTATGAATGTTGATTTCTCTAACTCTAAGTAACCCGTACAAACTTCTGGAGCACTCTAGTGGCTGTGAAAGAGGGGCAATCTAAGGTCACTACATTTCCAGTTGCTGTCGGTGTGTTTGCCAGACCGCGTCCTGTTAATCGTAGATGTCTGCCTAACCGTAATTGCCCTGCCCTCCCCAGCAAGCACGTATGCACACACTCCTCCCACACATGAGTAATCCCCCCCCTGCTCGCCCCATGGATACGCACACGTACACTCATACACAATCCCAGGCTCAACTGAAGCAGGTCATCCCAGATCATCGCTCGCTCTCCCAAGTTCAAGTGCAGCTTCTTCCCAACAATCATTATACTCCCAGAGTCGTAGTGCACGGAAACAGGCCCCTCAGCCCAATTTGCCCCTACTGAAAAAGGGTCTCGACCCGAAACGTCACCCATTCCTTCTCTCCAGAGATGCTGCCCATCCCTCTGAGTTACTCCAGCATTTTGCGTCTATCTTCGGTGTAAACCAGCATCTGCAGTTCCTTCCTGAATAGTGTCGTTAGGAAAAGGGGACGTACAACATGATCTGGGTGTCCTAGTGCATCAGTCACTGAAAGGAAGCATGCAGGTACAGCAGGCAGTGAAGAAAGCCAATGGAATGTTGGCCTTCATAACAAGAGGAGTTGAGTATAGGAGCAAAGAGGTCCTTCTGCAGTTGTACAGGGCCCTGGTGAGACCGCACCTGGAGTACTGTGTGCAGTTTTGGTCTCCAAATTTGAGGAAGGATATTCTTGCTATTGAAGGCGTGCAGCGTAGGTTTACTAGGTTAATTCCCGGAATGGCGGGACTGTCATATGTTGAAAGACTGGAGCGAATAGGTTTGTATACACTGGAATTTAGAAGGATGAGAGGGGATCTTATCGAAACGCATAAGATTATTAAGGGGTTGGACATGTTAGAGGCAGGAAACATGTTCCCAATGTTGGGGGAGTCCAGAACCAGGGGCCAGAGTTTAAGAATAAGGGGTAGGCCATTTAGAACAGAGATGAGGAAAAACTTTTTTAGTCAGAGAGTTGTGAATCTGTAGAATTCTCTGCCTCAGAGGGCAGTGGAGGCCAATTCTCTGAATACATTCAAGAGAGAGCTAGATAGAGCTCTTAAGGATAGCGGAGTCAGGGGGTATGGGGAGAAAGCAGGAACGGGGTACTGATTGAGAATGATCAGCCATGATCACATTGAATGGCGGTGCTGGCTCGAAGGGCCGAATGGCCTCCTCCTGCACCTATTGTCTATTGTCTATTGCACACTTTCCAGGTACCTATCTTCGTGCTTATCTTCTGACCGTTGCCCATCTACGCTAGTCCCAGCTGCCTGCATTTGGCCCATATAAACATTTCCTATCCATGTACTTGTCCAAATGTCTTTTAAATGTTGTTATGGTACCTGCCTCAACTACCTCCTCTGGCAGCTTGTTCCATTTACACACCACCCTCTTAATTGCCTCTGTCGAATTAGTTCCACCACCACCGCTGAATAAATTAAAAACTGAATAACCTCTGTGCAGTGATCCATAAACATCTTTGACATGTGATCACGATCTTCGTTGATAACTATTGCATGTTCAGTATTCACCAAGATACTCAGTACTTAGATTAACTCAGTGGGACAGGCAGCATCTCTGGAAAGAAGGAATGGATGACGTTTCGGGTCGGGACCCTTCTTCAGACTGAGAGTCAGGGGAGAGGGAGACACAGAGAAGGGTCTTGACCCGAAAAGTCACCCATTCCTTCTATCCAGAGATGCTGTCTGTCCCGCTGAGTTACTCCAGCATTTTGTGTCTATCTTCAGTGCAAACCAGCATCTGCAGTTCCTTCCTACATTCTTAGTACTTAGGTGGCGCAGCGGTAGAGTTGCTGCTTTACAGCGCTTGCAGCGCCAGAGATCCAGGTTTGATCCCGACTACGGATGCTGTCTGTACGGAGTTTGTACATTCTCCGCCTGACCGCATGGGTTTCCTCTGAGATCTTCGGTTTCCTCCCACACTCCAAAGACGTACAGGTTTGTAGGTTAATTGGCTTGGTATAAGTGTAAAAAAACTTGTCCCAAGTGATGGCAGGATACTGTTAATGTGCGGGGGATCGCTGGTCGGTGCGGACGCAGTGGGCCGAAGGGCCTGTTACCGCGCTGTATTTCCAAAGTAAACTAAAGTAAAGTAAATCTCCAAAGTAATGTAAACTAAACTAAGACAGGCCTCCACAAACAAGATGTTTAACTTCATAATCGCCTCCTTTCAGGCCATGGATGCACCAAGATAATGTCCATGAAATTTAGGTTTAGGTTTATTATTGTCACGTGTACCGAGGTACAGTGAAAAGTTGTGCTTTGCATGCTATCCGCTCAGATCCGATAATATTAGACATAAATGGTCTATTACTACGACAACAATTAAAATACATTTTGCCGGGTACATGGATAGGAAAGGTTTAGAGTGGTATGGGCCAATCGTGAGTGTGTGGGACTAGTGTGGATGGGGCAACTTGGTTGGCATGGGTAAGTTGGGCTGAAGGGCCTGTCTCCATGGTATGTGGCTCATTAACTCTATGATTGCCTCTACATACAATTTAGTAAACTAAAGTACAATTGGTAGAGCAGAGGGGAAGATACAAGCATTTGAATGACATTGTGGACTGAAGGGCTGCTCTGTGTTTTATCTTCTTTGGGCAGGATATGCTTGAGCATTTATTATTGAAAACGTTAGAAATTAATGGGCAAAAAAAGTTTGCATTCCTTTCACTGAAAAATTTCAAAACTCTTTCCAGGAAATGTAGGTACTATTGAGTCATCTGTGTTTTCGTAATATGGGAAATAGATAATTTACGAACAACAAGATCCTACGAATGGCACTGGGGGTGGCCTGTGATGTCCCTAAACAATGAAACATGCGAATGTAGACACAAAATGCTGGAGTAACTCAGCGGGTCAGGCAGCATCTCAGGAGAGAAGGAATGTGTGACGTTACGGGTCGAGACCCTTCTTCAGACTGATGTCAAGGGAAGGGGCGGGACAAAGATAGGATGTAGACGGAGACAGGAAGACTAGTAGGAGAACTGGGAAGGGGGAGGGGAAAGAGAGGGACAGAGGAACTATCTGAAGTTGGAGAAGTCAATGTTCATACCGCTGGGGGGTAAGCTGCCCAAGCGAAATATGAGGTGCTGTTCCGCCAACTTGCGGTGGGCCTCACTCTGACAATGGAGGAGGCCCATGGCAGAAAGGTCAGACTGGGAATGGGATGGGGGAGTTGTAGTGCTGAGCCACCGGGAGGTCAGGTTGGTTAAGGCGGTCTGAGCGAAGGCGTTGAGCGAAACGATCACCGAGCCTGCGTTTGGTTACGAAACGTTCCCGCTATCTATTCTGATAGTCTCTGCCTCCACCACCCCCTCAGGCAGTGTGTTCCAAGTTCTAACCACCCACTTGGTGATTTAAAGAATGCTTGGATCTCCTCCAAACATCTTATGCCTTACCCAAAACCCATGTTCTCCAGTTTTAGATGTCTCTGCCATGGGAAATAGGCCCCTTTTAATGTCTTCTGATAAGCATGATGTTTGTGGAGAGAGCAAACGTAAGGCAATAGAACTGCAAAACACAATGTCCCCGAGGAACTCAGCAGGTCAGGCAACATCCGTGGACAGGCAACGTTTCAGGTCGGGACCCTTCGTCACACTAATTGGAATAAAGGGCAGAAGTCGGAAAGAGAGAGGATGGAGTTGGGCAAAGCCTGGCAAATGATAGGTGGATACAGATGAGATGAGGGGGGGGTTGATTGGTAGTTGGGTGGAGTAAGAGACTAAGGCTAGAGATGCAAAGGGCACAAAGGGGTGTCAGATGAGGAGAGGAGGAAATGTAAATCCGCAGTGAGGGGAACAGGTGAAAGAGGGCGGGAGAAAGATAGGATACGATACGATAAAACTTTATTTCTTTTATTTATCCCGGAGGGAAATGTGTCTGCCACCAGTCAAAAGATACACTTACACGGCATTGAAAGTGTCGTGTGCATTATAATAATAATGAAATGTAAGTGACCAGTTATTGCACAGCACATATGTAATCTTGCACAAACATAATATTCAATTATCGTGTGGAAAAGTCCAGGATGCAGAATGTGCAAAGATGTGGGGGAGGGGGAGTCAGTCTACCCCATGACAAAAAAAGAGCCCGAGGGCCGATTTGTTTAGGGGTGGGGGTGAGGTGGTTATTATTTGAAATGGAAGAATTATATGTCAGCAGTGAAGCTGGTGGACGGACGGGTGTGCAACATTTTTGTCAATTCCTATTCAAGCAGCTCACAAACCATTCAGGCTTGTGAGTGAAACTTTTTGGATTGTCATGTTGAACTTAGGTGCTCAGGTCCGTAAACACAATAGCAAGCCCCCTGCAAAACCTGTGGTTTTAGTTAACGATGCATGTTATTTTAGACTGGAGACTCCAATTTCCTTTTCATACGCCAATTCTTTTCCTCCTTGCGACCATAAACACTCAGGCTCATTATGAGGCTAAATGCATTATTAAGATGGATGTCCTTGCTGAGTTTATAATGCCCTGAAGATTTTTACACGCGGCGTACCTGAAGTAATATAACCGTTGGGGTAACTCAGCGGGACAGGCAGCATCATGGGAGAGAAGGATCATTCATTCTCTCCAGAGATGCTGCCTGGCCCGCTGACTTACTCCAGCAATTTGTGTCTACCTTCGATTTAAACCAGCATCTGCAGTTCTTTCCTACACATAATATAACTGTTGCTTTATAACAGCACCACGGGCAAGAATATGCCTGTTCTTGATTAGTACGGGTGTCAGGGGTTATGGGAAGAAGGCAGGAGAACGGGGTTGGGAGGGGGAGATAAATCAGCCATGATTGAATGTCGGAGTAGACTTGATGGGCCAAATGGCCTAATTCTACTCCTATCACTTATGACCTAATATCAAAGCATTGTATTTAATAAATGGCCATTTGATAAATGTGCTGTGTGCCTGTAATGAAAGAGTCAGCATGTTTCTGAGCAGCGTTTAATCTTCGGCTCTGTGTATAGATGATTCAATTCAATTCAATGATTCTTTATTGTAACATGTACCCGGGCACAGTGAAATGCTTTGTTTTGCACACAACCTGGTAAAATCATATAGCAAACCTCACCTAGGCAATTTGTGTGGGAAGGAACTGCAGATGCTGGTTTACACCGAAGTTACACCACTCTATCTCCAGGTCCCTCAGGTCGGCCGACTTGGGGCTACTGACTATCCCGCGATCTAGGCTTAAGCTCAGGGGTGACCGCGCTTTTGGGGTTGCAGCTCCTAGACTGTGGAACAGCATCCCTCTCCCCATCAGAACTGCCCCCCCCATCGACTCCTTTAAGTCCAGGCTCAAAACCTATTTCTACTCCCTAGCGTTTGAAGCCCTCTGAGGGGGCGCAGTGAACTGTTTATGTATGTGCTGTTATGTTTGTGTGCCATTGTACGTTCGTTTCTTAGTACCTGAACTGATGTACAGCACTTTGGTCAACGTGGGTTGTTTTTAAATGTGCTATACAAATAAAATTGACATGACAAAATGCTGGAGTAACTCAGCGGGACAGGCGGCATATCTGGAGAGAAGGAATGGGTGACGTTTCCAGTCGAGACTCTTCTTCAGACAGGGTCAGGGGAGGCAGTGCACAAGTATCGTCACATTTCTGTCACCAACAAAGATATGGAATATCTTTACGTTCAAAACAATATCTCTTTCATTTCATTGAACACATGTTCAGTCTGGCGACATTTGCCTCAGGGACTGTGCAGTGGTGCAGCGGTAGAGTTGCTGCCTCACAGCGCCAGAGACCCGGAGTTCCATCCTGACCACGGGTGCTGTCCGTACAGAGTTTGAACGTTCTCCCTGTGACCACATGGGTTTTCTCCGGGTTCCCTGGTTTCCTCCCACACTCCAAAGACGTGCGGGTTTGTAGGTTAATTGGTTTCTGTAAATTGTAAATTGACCCTAGTGTGTAGGATAGTGTCAGTGTACGGGGCGATCGCTGGTCTCTCAATGTTAAGAGACGTCAGGCACAGACATCCACCTGGAGGAATATATTCTTCCATGTCCACCTTGCAATAAGTTTAGGAATACAGCATGGAAAGGCCCTTCGGCCCACTGAGTCCACACTGACCATTGATCACCCATTCGCACTGGTTCTACGTTATCCCACTTTCGCATCCACTTTCTGCACTCTAGGGGACAATTTCCAGAGCACCAATTAACCTACAAACCCACACGTCTTCGGGATGTGGAAGGAGACCGGCGGAAACCCACGTGGCCACAGGGAGAACATGCAAACTCCGCACACAGAGAGCACCTGAGGTCAGGATCGAACGTATAAGTTTATTAAGGGGTTGGACACGTTAGAGGCAGGAAACATGTTCCCAATGTTGGGGGAGTCCAGAACCAGGGGCCACAGTTTAAGAATAAGGAGTAGGCCATTTAGAACTGAGATGAGGAAAAACTTTTTCAGTCAGAGAGTTGTGAATCTGTGGAATTCTCTGCCTCGGAAGGCAGTGGAGGCCAATTCTCTGAATGCATTCAAGAGAGAGCTAGATAGAGCTCTTAAAGATAGCGGAGTCAGGGGGTATGGGAAAAGGGCAGGAACGGGGTACTTATTGAGAATGATCAGTCATGATCACATTGAATGGCGGTGCTGGCACCAAGGGCCGAATGGCCTCCTCCTGCACCTATTGTCTATTGTCTTTATCTCTGGTGTTGTGAGGCAGCAGCTCTACCACTGTGCGACCCTATTCCCTGGGGAAATGAGAGACAAAAGATGTGAGAATATGCTCCAGCAGCAGGGAAAATAAAGTCTTTCACCGTATCACGGTACACATGAGAAATACTGTACGCACACACACACACACACACAGCACAACACAGACGTAAGGAAAGAAAACAACACGCACAATGCACATAACTCACACATACACAACCCACACACATAACCCACACATACACAACCCACACACATAACCCACACATACACAACCCACACACATAACCCACACATACACAACCCACACACATAACCCACACATACACAACCCACACATACACAACCCACCCATACACAACCCACACATACACAACCCACCCATACACAACCCACACACATAACCCACACATACACAACCCACACACATAACCCACACATACACAACCCACACACATAGCCCACACATACACAATATACACAACCGACACACATAACCAAACACATACACACATACACTACACACACAGCGCATACATACACACACACACACACACACACAACCTACACACTCATCTAGCTAACACAAACAGGGGAAAGACCGTGGAAAGTAGAGTTGGAAGACACATGTAAAATTGCTTGTTTTGTGCCTGGCGGTGTATTTTAGCTGTAAAATCTACTTAGACATTCAGCTTTGTCTTTATTACACAGAGACTTGACTCCCGTGACACCACTGTGTTCAGCTGGATTAAGTCTGATGTCTAAGGTTATCCGAAACCACAATAGTTTCCTTCTGCCCCAGAATGATGGATGGAAACAAAGAGTGCAGAATTACCCAACAATCAAATCCAGCTTAAGCTAAAGACAAAAAAACATTTACTGCTGTGAAAGTACTTCACATTGCTTTTCTTGGTCGGGACCAGAGCACACATGAGGAATGCCATAAATCACTGGGCAGATGGTGAGGAATGAGAGGGGGTGGATTATATCAAGATGCCTGGACACATGTACTGCAAGGATAGACTACAGAGGATTCTTTTATCTCTTACCTATACAATGACCTCCAACATTGTATTTTTAAAGTTGAAATCTCTGCTTTAAAGCATACCGTACAAAGCACATGGTTGGGTTGAATCACAGCTTGGTTTGGGAACAGCTCTGCCCAAGACTGCAAGAAATTGCAGAGTTGTGGATGTAGCCCAGTGCAACGCACAGACCAGACTCCCCACCATCCACTCCATCCACACTTCACGCTGCCTCGGGAAAGCAGCCGACACAATCAAAGACTTGTCCCACCCCGGTCATTCCTTCTTCTCCCCGCTCCCGTCTGGCAGAAGGTACAGAAGCTTGAAAGCGCGCACCACCAGACTCAGGGACAGCTTCTTCCCCTCTGTTATCAGACTTCTGAACGGCCCTTCCATAAGCTAGGGCACTGTCCGATCACCTCTACCCCATTGTGGACATTGGACTTTGTCACTAGAACTGGTGCGCTACAATGTTGAGAACTGAATTCTGCACTCTGTATCTTGCACTTTACTCGAGTTTGCTTGAGTATTGTGCTTGAGTTTGACTTAATTGGGCTTAGGAATAGTATTTTCTGATCCGCAAAACTGCAAGAAAAAAAAAATCTGCATGCAAAGCTTTTCACTGTACCTCAGTACACGTGACAATAATAAACCTAAACCTATAGATTATTATTGTGTTACTGTTCCTTAGTTGGACATGATGTGTAACAGTCATGACATTGGAATCATGGATATTTCCATGGATAGGAAAGGTAGGATGGAGATATGAGGCAAACATGGGCCACAGGCCTAGGATGCAGTCCCAAATTTCCAACCTAACTCATTGCGAACATGGGACTTGTTACACTACAATACTGAGAAACTACATCCTGCACTTTGTTTTTTCTTTGACTTTACCTATTGTACTTGAATTTGGTTTTTTTCTAGAGATTCAGCACGGAAACAGGCCCTTCGGCCCACCAGGTCCGCGCCGCCCATTAAATCCCCGCACATTAACACTATCCTACACCCACTCAGGTGTAGGATTTACCAAGCCAATTAACTTACATACCTGTACGTCTTTGGAGTGTGGGAGGAAACCGAAGATCTCGGAGAAAACCCACGCAGGTCATGGGGAGAACGTACAAACTCCTTACAGACAGCGCCCGTGGTCGGGATCAAACTCGGGTCTCTGGTGCTGCATTGGCTGTAATGCAGCAACTCTACCGCTGCACCACTGTGACCACCATGAATTTGGCTTGATTGTATATATGTACAGTATGATCTGATTTGAGAGGAAGCACACAGTTTCTTTCCAAAAATATGTACAAAGCAGCAACTGGGGAATGTTCTTCACACATTCTCAGCGTCTACACATTCATTATTGTCACACCCAGTAGTGTTTGCACCTATCTTTAAACAAAACACCCTCGCTATCCAGGTGGCCCCCAGGAGTGATATCCCTTCCCTTGTTTGAGGGGTGTCCCCACCAGATATTCCCCCCAATGTCCAGCAGCAGAAGGACCCTAGACTGTGGTCCTCCCCCACAGAGCCTTGGCGTTGGCTGCACCGAGCTTCAGTGCGTCCCTCAGCACGTACTCCTGCAGTCTGCAGCGGGCCAGTCGGCAACATTCCCCCACGGACAGCTCGCTCCGCTGGGAGGTCAACAAAGCTCGGGCAGACCAAAGAGCGTCTTTCACCGAGCTGATGACCTTCCAGCAGCGCTCGATGTCAGTCTCTGAATGCGTCCCTGGGAACAGCCCGTGAATCAGAGGGACCTCAGTTACGGAGCTGTTCAGGGTGAACCGTGACAGGGACCCTTGCCTCATTCTCCACACCCTCTTCCACAAATCCACACTCAGCCAAGAGGTGGGCAACCATCTCCTCTCCACAACAGCCATCCCGATTGGTAAATGAAAGCCTTTCACTGGGCCTCGGTCCAACCTAACCCTAAAACGTCTAATCCAGCCCTCGACCTCTCTCCCTCCATTCATTTCACCTTGTGGGAGCGAGTTCCATTTTCTCACCCCTTTCCACATAAATTTCCTTTTGAATTCCCTCCTTGATTTATTAGTGACAGTCTCATGTGGTTTATGGCCATTTTAAAAAAAAAAGTTGCCTCAGAGGTTTAAATGTCTTCTGTATTTATCCTAGGAAAAATAGTTGCTGCCTATTTGGCCTTACCTAAGCCTCTCAGTTCTGGTATCACTCTTACGATTTTGTTTTTGTACTGTCTTCTTTGGCCCCCGCGTCGTTTTCTCTGTGCGAAACAACGGCCCAAGCCATTCACAGGACTGCCAGTGTGGCGTGTAGTCAATGAAACAACTTCTGTTGATGAAAACAGTGTATAAAATCATCAGGGGGAATAAATGGGGTGAATGCACAGCATGTTTTACCCAGAATAGTGGTATCAAGTACGAGTGGGCACAGGTTTAGGGTGAGAGTGAAAAGATTTAAAAAGAAGCTGAGGGGCGACTTTTCCCACACAGAGGGTAGACGATACAAGGCCTTCTACGCCCGCACCTCCAGACTCAGGAACAGCTTCATCCCCAGGGCCATAGCTGCTATGAACCGGTCCTGCTGAGCCGGATGGTCACATCGCACAGTGAACCGGCACAGATCTACTTGCACTTTATTCTGTTTTAAAACTGTTCTAATTTGTTTCATTGGGTTGTTTAAATTAATACTAGCTAATTAAATTATTGCATCGTATGGGAGGCGCATTCCCAATCTCATTGTACCCCTGTAGGTGCGGGCATAGAAGGCCTTGTATCGTCTGCCCGATGGTAGAAGTTCGAACAGACTGTTGCTGGGGTGCGAAGAGTCTTTGTGGATGCTGGTGGCTTTTCTGAGGCATCGTGTGTTGTAGATGCCCTCCAAGGCTGGTAGCTGTGTTCCGATGGTCCTCTGAGCTCCATGGACTACCCGCTGAGTTTGACCTGATCGTATTCATGTGTAGTATTATCTGATTTAATTGAATACCATGCAAATTGCGTAATTGAGTGCAAAAGGGAACAAGCACACGAGAGGAGATGAGCATCAGAAGCTTTTCACTGTACCTCGGCACACGTGACAATACCAAACCTTGTAGGAGCAAGTGGAAAGGCCAAGCTGAGTTGGTGTTCGAAGTAACGGGCGATTTATTAAAACTGGTGCACACCAGGACACCAGCCAAAGCTGATCTCGTGAACGCGACTTTGGTACGGCTTTTATATTCTCAGCTGACAAGATTTACACAGAAACTCGATTAACAGTAAAGCGAGGAGTTGATTACAGAATGGGGGTTAAGGAAAGACTTAATTAGGTAACAAAGTAGGTCTTGATTACAGAATAAAATGATTATCCACAAGTATAACTTCAATGACCGTAGATGCAATCTTCTGTTGCTACAATGGTCACACATAATGACATAATCAATGAAGTTCCTGAAACTTAGGTGTTGTCACTGCTGCATTCCATGTCTCCACGTTTAGGCTTTGTCTGTAGTTCCTTGTCACCCTCGTTAGGCAGAGGGTGGTGAATCTGTGGAATCCTTTGCCATAGAAGGCCAAGTCAGTGGATATTTTTAAGGCAGAGATAGATTGATTCTTGATTAGTACGGGTGTCAGGGGTTATGGGGAGAAGGCAGGAGAATGGGGTTAGGAGGGAGAGACAGATCAGGCATGATTGAATGGCGGAGTAGGCTTGATGGGCCGAATGGCCTAATTCTGATCCTATCACATGATCATATCACCATATTAGCACAATCCACATCCCTATTTAATAGTTATTAGCCCCCACTATCCTTTCTCCTACAATAACCTATACCTAAAACTTGTGATTATACAATAAAGAATGGTTTAGGTTTAGGCTTGGCTTTACTATTGTCATGTGTACCCGAGGTACAGTGAAAAGCTTTGTTTTTGCATGCTATCCAATCATGGTGGCACGGTGGCGCAGTGGTAGAGTTGCTGCCTTACAGTGCTTGCAGCGTCGGAGACCCGGGTTCCATCCCGACTACGGGTGCTGTCTGTACGGAGTTTGTACGTTCTCCCCGTGACCTGTGTGGGTTTTCTCCGAGATCTTTTGTTTCCTCCCACACTCCAAAGATGTACAGGTTTTCAGGATAATTGGCTTGGTAGAAGTGTAAATTGTCCCCAGTGTGTGTAGGATAGTGTTAATGTGTGGGGATTGTTGGTCGGTGCGGACTCGGTGGGCCGAAGGGCCTGTTTCCGCACTGCATCTCCAAAACTAAAGATCCGATAATACAATACATAATACAATCAAGTCAAACTTTGTTACAATAGATAGAGTAAAGGGGAAGATACAGAGTACAGAATATAGTCCCCAGCGTTGTATTGCACCAATTCCAGAGACAAAGTCCAATGTCCGCAATGGGGTAGAGGTGAATCGGACAGTACCCTAGTTTATGGAAGGGCCGTTCAGAAGCCTGATAACAATAGACAATAGACAATAGACAATAGGTGCAGGAGGAGGCCATTCAGCCCTTCGAGCCAGCACCGCCATTGAATGCAATCATGGCTGATCACTCTCAATCAGTACCCCGTTCCTGCCTTCTCCCCATACCCCCTCACTCCGCTATCCTTTAGAGCTCTATCCAGCTCTCTCTTGAAAGCATCCAACGAACTGGCCTCCACTGCCTTCTGAGGCAGAGAATTCCACACCTTCACCACTCTCTGACTGAAAAAGTTCTTCTTCATCTCCGTTCTAAATGGCCTACCCCTTATTCTTAAACTGTGGCCCCTTGTTCTGGACTCCCCAACATTGGGAACATGTTTCCTGCCTCTAATGTGTCCAATCCCCTAATTATCTTATATGTTTCAATAAGATCCCCCCTCATCCTTCTAAATTCCAGTGTATACAAGCCTAATTGCTCCAGCCTTTCAACATACGACAGTCCCGCCATTCCGGGAATTAACCTGTGAACCTACGCTGCACGCCCTCAATAGCAAGAATATCCTTCCTCAAATTTGGAGACCAAAACTGCACACAGGACTCCAGGTGCGGTCTCACCAGGGCCCGGTACAACTGTAGAAGGACCTCTTTGCTCCTATACTCAACTCGTCTTGTTATGAAGGCCAACATTCCATTGGCTTTCTTCACTGCCTGCTGTACCTGCATGCTTCCTTTCAGTGACTGATGCACTAGGACACCCAGATCTCGTTGAACATCCCCTCTTCCTAACTTGACACCATTCAGATAATAATCTGCCTTTCTATTCTTACTTCCAAAGTGAATAACCTCACACTTATCTACATTAAACTGCATCTGCCATGTATCCGCCCACTCACACAACCTGTCCAATTCACCCTGCAGCCTTATTGCATCTTCCTCACAATTCACACTACCCCCCAGCTTAGTATCATCTGCAAATTTACTAATGGTACTTTTAATCCCTTCATCTAAGTCATTAATGTATATTAAGGACAGAGGGGATGAAGCTGTTCCTGAGTCTGGTGGTGCGAGCTTTCAAGCTTACAAGGTACAATAAGCATGCAAGGGGTTAAATGCTGATCTACAAGTAAATTGGACCCAGGAGAAGTCTCCATTTCTCACAATCACCAGATCTTTCACTCTAACAACTAACAATTAGTGGGGAAATACTCACTGTAAATGAGCCTTTTTATCGTTATTGCCACTTAATTTAATGGCAATTCAATGTGAATGTAAGGGTTCTGCCCTGAAGATGATTGAGGCTTGATCATAAACAGTTGTTGAAGGTGCGTGGTTAGTTTCTAATGCCTGCTGTCTCGTTACCGACTCGTCTCTGGGTCACATTTCCCAGGCCTTTCATTGATTCATTGACACTTTACGACTCGGAACAGTCATTTAACCCGCTGTGGTGAGCCTGGTCCTTGCAATGGTTCCTTATTACCATGTGTGCCAAGGTACAGTGGAATTCTTTTTCACATTCAGGTCAGTAAGATTATTGCCAAACATAAATACAATCCCAGATTCAGTACAGAATGTAGTCGCACCCTGGCCACCCCCCCTTCTTCCCCCCCTTCTTCCCCCCCTTCTTCCCCCCCTTCTTCCCCCCCTTCTTCCCCCCCTTCCTCCCCCCCTTCCTCCCCCCCCCTTCTCCCCCCCCCTTCTTCT
The DNA here is from genome assembly GCF_053455715.1 of Rhinoraja longicauda. NCBI lineage: Eukaryota > Metazoa > Chordata > Chondrichthyes > Rajiformes > Arhynchobatidae > Rhinoraja > Rhinoraja longicauda. The sequence continues at coordinate 6,303,245 of NC_135957.1, forward strand.
CCCCTCCCCTTCTCACCCCTTCTCCCTTCGGGCATGATAAGGGAATAACGTTTAGTGCAAAAGGTAAAGCCAGCAAAGTCCGATCAAGGATAGTCTGAGGGTCACCAACTCTTTGGTGACCCTCGGACTATCCTTGATCGGACTTTGCTGGCTTTATCTTTTGCACTAAACATTATTCCCTTATCATGTATCTGTACAATGCAAATGACTCGACGATTGTAATCATGTATTGTCTTTCCGCTGACTGGTTAGCACGCAACAAAAGCTTTTCACTGTACCTCGGTACACGTGACAATAAACGACACTGAACGAGAATGTGCCTAATGTGTAGGATTGCCACTGAACTGTATGCAAAAAATTTCACTGCGCTCAGATACATGTGACAACAAAGTACCTTTGGATCATCGCTGCCTAAACCCATATCCCACAATGCAGTCAGCAGAAAGACAATACATGATTAAAATCGATCCATTTACAGTGTGTAGATACATGATAAGGGAATGACGTTTAGTGCAAGGTAAAGCCAGCAAAGTCCAATCAAGGATAGTCCGAGGGTCACCAAAGAAGTAGACAGTAGTTCAGCACTGCTCTCTGGTTGTGGTGGGATGATTCAGTTGCCTGATAACAGCTGAGAATAAACTGTCCCTGAATCTGGAGGTGTGCGTTTTCACACTTCTGTACCTTTTGCCTGATGGGAGAAGAGGGAGTGGCCAGGGTGCGACTGGTCCTTGATTGTGCTGCTGGCCTTGCCGAGGCAGCGCGAGGTGTAGATGGAGTCAATGGAAGGGAGGTTGGTTTGTGTGGTGGTCTGGGCTGCATCATAAGGAGTATAAGAGTGTAAGACAGTAGACCACACTGAGTCCGTACACAAGAAACGCCACATTTTAGGTGCCATCTTGTACGTTTCATGATAGGGTGAAGAATTTACCTACGGTTTGTGGAATCAAGAACCATAGGACAAAGTTTAAAGTGAGGTTTAAAGTGAGAAGGGCAATATTTAATAGGGACCTGAGAGGCAACTTTTTCAACACAGGGTGGGTGTATGGAACGATCTGCCAGAGGAGGTAGTTGAGGCAGGGACTGTAACAGGATTTAAAAGACATTTGGAAGGAGCATGTACAGGAAAGGTTCAGAGGGATATGGTCCAAACGCGGGCAGATGGGACTAAACGGGGCGTCTTGGTCGGTATAAACGAAAGGGCTAAAACCCCTGTTTCCATGCTGAATGACTCCATACCTAATCAAGTACATGGATAGGACAGGTTTGGAGGAATAAAGACCAAATGCAGGCAGGCAGGACCAGTGTAGCTGGGACATGTCCAGTCTGAAGAAGGGTCTCGACCCGAAACGTCACCCATTCCTTCTCTCCTGAGATGCTGCCTGCCCCGCTGAGTTACTCCAGCATTTTGTGAATAAATACCTTCGATTTAAACCAGCATCTGCAGTTTTTTTTCCTACATAGGAAAACATGGTCTGCACTGGTACCCTGTCAATAGTCAATATCAATAGTCAATAGTCGTTTATTTGTTACAAACACATAAATGTGTAGTAAAATGAAACATTACCCGCAGTTGAACAATAAGACCAATAAGATTAATCAATAAAAATGCAATAACACATACAATCACAACTAACACCAAACAAAAAGAAACATCCATCACAGTGAGTCTCCTCCAGTCCCTCCTCACTGTGATGGAAGGCCAAAATGTCTTTTTCTCTTCCCTGCCGTCTTGTCCCGCGGTCAGGCTGTTGGATTTGCCACGTCGGGGCGGTCGGGGCTCCCGATATTGAAGCCGCCGCTGGGCGGTGAAAGGTCAACGGCCTATTTCAGGCCGCGCCGGACGGTGAAAGGTCCGTGGCGGGCCGACCCAAGCCCCGCGATTCGGGGCGGGCGAACACGCTGCCTCTGCCGCTGCCGGAGCTCCCGATGTCGGCCCCCATCCAGGGGTCTGCGGGCTTCCGACGTCCACGCGGCCCGCGCCGGAGCCTCCGGAGACGAGTCGCAGCCGCTCCCGCAGCATCCGCAGGCAGCCAGCGCCGCAGGTGGTGAGTCCGCGCCGCGGGCTCTGCGAACCAGAGCCCCAGGTGTTCCCAGGTGAATGGCCGGTGGTAGGCCGCAACGGGAACGGAGACACGACACAGAACAAAGGTCACGTCTCCGTTCTGGAGAGAGAATGTTACAGTTCCCGTTCCCTCCCACCCCCCCCCCCCCCCCAAAACATAACATACAAACACTACATCATATTAAACTACAATTCAGACAAAAACAACAAAAAACACAAAAGACAGACGGACTGCAGGCAAGCCTTTCTTAAAACAGGAGGCCAATACTGAACCACTGTGGTCAGCACAGTGACGCAGCGAATAGAACCGCTGCCTCACAGCTCCAGAGACCCGGGTTGGATCCTGACCTCGGGTGCTGACTGTGTGGAGTTTGCATTTTCTTCTTGCGTTTGAGGCTGCAAAAGTTATGAAGCTGCTTCTGCTTCTGCTGTCCCTGTTTGTTGTCGTTGGCCTGACTGAGGTCAGTTGACAGGGCTCACCGCGGGGAGGTCGACAACGTGAGTCCCCATTTTCTCCCTGTGGTTCAATGGGTTTCCTTTTCCTCCCACATCCCAAATCATGCAGGTTTGTAGGATAATTGACCCTCTGTAAATTTCCCCCAGTGTGGGAGTGGATTAGAAAGTGGGATAACATAGAACTACCGTAGTGTGAATGGGTGATCAAGGGTTAAGGGCTTGTCCCACTTAGGCGATTTTTTTAGGCGACTGTCAAAGTCGTAACATGTCGCCGAAAAACCGGGGACCTGACCCCCCCCCCCCCCCCCACCCACAACAATGTCTCCCACAAGCTACAACTACCTACCACCTAGTCGACGTCAAGTTACGTCAAGCTACCAACAACCGGCGACCCAATCATCACGACTCAGGACATCCACCTACGACCGCACCTACGACAACCTACGACCACACAGTCAACAACCTACGAAAACTGAAGCCAACCTACGTCTACCCGCGACAAGCTACGACAAGCTACGACCCTGTCAGCGACAACTGATGACAATTCACATCATTTTGGCCTCCGGTTGGTACCGACCTGTCGCCGGTTGACGTAGGTAGTCGCCAACGGAATTCACGTAAGTCAGCACCGGCGACAACCTACGTCACCTGGCGACAACCTATGACAGCGCCTATGTCAGGAGACGTCAAGCTACGATCATTGGCGTCAAACCAACAGTCGCTGAAAATGTTCCAACATTCTGAAAATCCAGCAGTGACCAGAAAGACGCTACGACTCTTTGGAGACGACTCACGACCGGACAGGCGACACCCCGGCGACCGTGTGGTGACAGCCTAGTCACCTGTAGTCGTCTAAACAATCGCCTAAGTGGGACAGGGGCTTTAGCAGGGGCTCAGTGGGCTGAAGACTGTGTTTCCATGTTATATGTCTAAAAATAAACAAAATTCTTTTTGTATACAAAAAGAGACATGAGGCATCTCTGGAGAACATGGATAGGGTGATGTTTCCGTTCAGAGTCCTTCTTCAGATTGATTGTAGGGGAGGGAAGAAAAATCTGGAAGGTGATAGGTTGATACAAGTTAATGGGGAGGATTTGATTGGCAATGTAGGAAGGAATTATGGGAGAGTCTAGGACTAGAGGTCACAGCCTCAGAACTAAAGGATGTCCTTTCAGGAAGGAGATGAGGAGGAATTTCTTTAGTCAGAGGGTGGTGAATCTGTGGAATTCATTGCCACAGAAGGCTGTGGAGGCAGTGTCAATGGATATTTTTAAGGTGGAGATAGATAGGTTCTTGATTAGTACGGGTGTCGGGTGTTATGGTGGAGGAGGCAGGAGAATGGGGTTGGGAGGAAGAGATAATTCAGCCATGATTGAATGGCGGAGTGGACTTGATGGGCCGAATGGCCTAACTCTACTCCTATCTCTTATGAACCTATGAACGTAAGTGGAAGGGGAGGGGGAAGGTTACCTCAGACCCGCTGAGTTACTCCAGCACTTTGTGTCTTTTTCGGTAAACCATCATCTGCAGTTCCTTGAAGGACACAAAAAGCTGGAGTAACTCAGTAGGGCTGGCATCATCTCTGGAGAAAAGGAATAGGTGATATTTTGGGTTAAATTAATGAAAGATATGCAAAAAGACAGATCAAAGCCAGCAACGATGATCAAGGAAAAGTGGAGCTCACCATGATCAATTGTTGGCTGTGGGGAAGGTGATAACAAATAATACAAACGGTGGAGTATCTTTCATTTGTTCTATGTACCTTTTCATATCTCTCAGTTCCCTCTCCGCTGTCTCTCAGTCTGAAGAAGGGTCTGGACCCGAAACGTCACCTATTCCTTTTCTCCAGTGATGTTTGACCCGCTGAGTTACTCCATCTTTTTGTGTCTATCTTCAGTGGAAACCAGCATCTGCAGTTCCTTCCTACACATTTTGTCTGCAGTTCCTTATGTCCACTGTATGTGCACAGATGACTGGCCTCACCAGTGTTGGATATAACAAAAGCAAAACCTCCTTTATATTGATCGGCGAGACCAAGCGCAGACTGGGCCACCGTTTCGCTGAACACCTTCGCTTAGTTCGCCTGGGCCTACACTATCTCCCGGTTGCCAAACACTTTAACTCCCCCTCCCATTCCCACACTGACCTTTCTGTAGATGGACACAAATTGCTGGAGTAACTCAGCGGGACAGGCAGCATCTCTGGAGAGAAAGAATGGGTGGCGTTTCGGGTCGAGACCCTTCTTCAGACTCAAACCCGACGTTTGGGTCTCGACCCAAAACGTCACCCATTCCTTCTCTCCAGAGAAGCTGCCGGTCCCGCTGAGTTACTCCAGCTTTTTATGTCTATCTTCGGTTTAAACCAGCATCTGCAGTTCCTTGTGTAGGAAAGAACTGCAGATGCTGGTTTGAATCGAAGGTAGACACAAAATGGTGGAGTAACTCAGCGGGTCAGGCAGCATCTCTGGAGAGACGGAATGGGTGACGTTTCGGGTCGAGACCCTTCTTCAGTCTGAAGAAGGGTCGAGACCCGAAGCATTGCCCATTCCTTCTCTCCTGAGATGCTGCCTGTCCCGCTGAGTTACTCCAGCATTTAGTGTCTTTCTTTGATGTAATCCAGCATCTGCAGTTCCATCCTATACATAAAGTTCCTGATTTTGGTCATCCGTTTGAGTTTAATTTAGTTGAGTTTAGAGATGCAGCGCGGAAACAGGCCCTTCTGCCCTTCGGCCCACCGATTCCGCCCCGACCAGTGATCCCCACACTTTAACACTATCTGACACACACTAGGGACAATTTGCACTTACACCAAGCCGAATAGCCTACAAACCTGTACGCCTTTGGCATGTGGGAGGAAACCGAAGATCTCAGAATAAACCCACACGGTCACAAGGAGAACGTACAAACTCCATACAGACAGCACCCGTAGTCGGGATCGAACCTGGGTCTCCCCCAGGCTGCAGGTGCTGTAAGGCAGCAACTCTGACGCTGTGCCACCATGCTAAGCTCTCCTAGCTCTCGTCGGGATCCTTGCCGGTTCTCAGGAGGAGCGACAAGCTGTTTAGATTTGCTTAGTTGCAGGTTTAACAGGAGGCAGCCCCAGATAACTTCCCACCCGACCCCAGCACCTCCCCACGCCTGCACTCTCTCAACACGTGCCTGCTGGGTCTTCTGACACTTGTCTCTGCGTGGGTGGTGATAATATTCGAACCGGTTCACTCACTCTCTGTCAGGCCTGTCCTCACCTAGTTACTCACACTGCCCCGACAAATTGTGCTTTTGCTGAAACAATGATTGTTTATGCCCCGGCACCTTCGAGAGATTAGCCAGAATTTATGAATGGCTTGAGGAATGCATTGATGATCAGGCTGCAATCTTCCTCTGTCTCTGCTATTCCTTCTTTCTCCCTTTCCCACTCTCTACACTTCTCCCTCCTGTCTTCCCCTCTTCGCTCCAATTACTTTCTTTTGTCCCCCTTTTTTCCCCATCTGCTTCCTCCCCTTCTCTCCCTCTCTTTCTCTTCCCCACTCTCTCCCTCTCCCACTCACTTCCTCATTCCCGCTATCCTTTTCCCCCTCTCTCGCTCTTCCCTGGACCCCTTGATCCCTTTATTCCTTCCCCCTCTCTCGCCCTTTCTTTGCTCTTTCTCCGTTCCCTCTATTCCTTCCCCCACTCTCTCCCTCTTCCTCTTGCTCCCTCTATCCCTTTCCCCCAGTCTTGCCATTTCATCCCTGGCTCCCTCTATCCCTTTACCCCTTCTCCCCTCTCCCTCACGCTTCCTCGTTCCCTCTATCCCTTTACCCCTTCTCCCCTCTCACCCACGCTCCCTCATTCCCTCTATCCCTTTCCCTCTCTCTCGCTCTTTATTCGCTCCCTCGTTCCCTCCATCCCTTTCCACCTCTCTCGCTCTATCCTCACTCCCTCTTTCCCTCTACCCCTTCCCCCACTCTCTCCCTCTCCATCTCTTTCCACGACATGCAGGTTAGCAGGTTAATTGGCCTCAGTAAAAATTGTAAACGGTCCCCAGTGTGTGTAGGACACTGCTCATGTATGGGGATGATTGTTGGTCGGCATGGGCTCTGTGGGCCAGATGGGCTGTTTCTTGCCATAGAGGGAGTACAGAGAAGGTTCACCAGATTGATTCCTGGGATGGCAGGACTTTCATATGAAGAAAGACTGGATAGACTCGGCTTGTACTCGCTGGAATTTAGAAGATTGAGGGGGGAATTTATAGAAACTTACAAAATTCGTAAGGGGTTGGACAGGCTAGATGCAGGAAGATTGTTCCTGATGTTGGGGAAGTCCAGAACAAGGGGTCACAGTTTAAGGATAAGGGGGAAGTCTTTTAGGACCGAGATGAGAACGGTTTTTTTCACACAAAGAGTGGTGAATCTGTGGAATTCTCTGCCACAGAAGGTAGTTGAGGCCAGTTCATTGGCTATATTTAAGAGGGAGTTAGATGTGGCCCTTGTGGCTAAAGGGATCAGGGGGTATGGAGAGAAGGCAGGTACGGGATACTGAGTTGAATGATCAGCCATGATCATATTGAATGGCGGTGCAGGCTGGAAGGACCGAATGGCCTACTCCTGCACCTATTTTCTATGTTTCTATATTTTCCTTGCTGTATCTCTAAATCCCTACATCTCCTGGAGTTTCCTTGTCCATTCTCTTTGAGGCACATGGGATGCATGGAGTCTTGGTAGCCCGGATTCATGATTAGCTTGGCCATGCGAGAGATAGGGCTGGAGGTATGCCTTTCTGACTGAACGCCAATGACCAGTGATGTTCTGCAGGGATCAGCGTGGGGATATCTTTGAGATACGGACGTTAAAAAAAAAGATCAAAGATATGGACAAAATTGCTGATTAGTAAGTTTGCAGGCAACACAACAATTGATGGAGTTGTGCAGTGCAGACAGTGGGGAAGGCTGTCAATGGCTTGAGTGAGATACAGATCAGCAGTGTGGGCAGAGAAATAAGTATAATCTGGGCGCGTTTTAGGTGTGGCAATTTGGGAGGTCAAATGTACGAGCAAAGTACATGGTAAATTCCAGGACTCTGAGGAGCAATGATGTACAGAGGGCTCTGTGCAGACTATGATGCCAACTCAGACAGTTGTGAATCTGTGGCATTCTCTGCCACAGAGGGCAGTGGAGGCCAATTCACTGGATGAATTTAAAAGAGAGTTAGATAGAGCTCTAGGGGGCTAGTGGAATCAAGGGATATGGGGAGAAGGCAGGCACGGGTTACTGATTGTGGATGATCAGCCGCGATCACAATGAATGGCGGCGCTGGCTCGAAGGGCCAAAAAATGGCCTCCTCCTGCACCTATTGTCTATGTTTCTATGTTTAAGTAAAATCCTCTGCCTACAAGTGATCCATACCTCTCCATTCCCTGCATATCCATGTGTGTTTTAAAGGTTTCTGAAACACCACCATTGTATCCCATGTCAGCTCGTTCCAGACACCCTCTGTGTAAAAAAGGTAGCCCCCCCCAAACCTCCTTTAAGCTTTCCCCCCCCTCTCTCCTTAAAGCTACCCCCTCCAGTCTTTGACATTTCCGCCTGGGAAAATGTTCTGATTGTCTACCTTCTCTATGTCTGTCATAATTTGATATGAGAATGAGGGACGAGTGTGTAATCCTAACAAAAGACGCAAGACACTTAGCTTTGCATTGATTCGAATTCCAAAGATTGATGGTTCTCAGGGGACTTGTTAGGTGAGATTTGGGAGGTCAAATGTACGAGCAAAGTGCACTTCCTCCTTGTTGAGGAAGGAACTGCAGATGCTGGTCGACACTGAAGAGAGGCACAAAATGCTGGAGTAACTCAGTGGGGCGGGCCAGCAATTCTGGAGAGAAGGAATCGGTGACATTTTGGGTCTGAAGGAAGGTCTCGACCCAGAATGTCACCTGCGTTGAGATGCTGCCTGGCCCGCTGAGTTACTCCAGCACTTTGTGTCTACCTAGGGCAGTGCTTCTTAAACTGGTGAATGGTTCACCCAAGGGTGAATGAAACTAGAGGGGTACATGAAGCGTGAATGACTTAAAATTAGACACAAGGGAGAATAAGACGAAAATTACCAAAAAACATAAGAAAATTTAGTCAAGGGTGAATGAAAGTTTGTATTAAAGACTCAAGGGTGAATGAGTTTAAGAAGTTCTGATCTCGAGTAAATGGTGAGATGTTTCCACAGTGGGACAGTGTGGAGCTAGGGAACATAGCTACAAGATAAGGAGTCGGTCATATGTAAAACTGTGGTGAGGGAGAATTCCTTCTCTCAGAGGGGGCACGTTTTCGTATGCAGAAGGTGGTGGGTGCCTGGGACACACGGCCAGGGATGATGGTGGGGGCAGGTGTGATAGTGGGATTTAAAAGGCTTTTGTAAAGTTTGAAGAATAATGTTTCGAGATACAGTGCGAGAACAGGTCCTTCGGGCCCACCGAGTCCGCACCGACCAGCAATCCCTATACACTATCCTACGCACACTAGGGGACAATATTTACAATTATACCAAAGCCAATTAACCTATAAACCTGTACGTCTTTGGAATGTGGGAGGAAACGGAACATCCTGGAGAAAACCCACGCGGTCACGGGGAGAACGTACAAACCCTGTACAGACAGCACCTGTAGCCGGGATTGAACCCGGGTCTCTGGCGCTGTGAGGCAGTAGCTCTGTTGTTGTGCCACCGTGCTGCCCTAAAGGAAATATAAGTCTGAGCAACAGGCAGATGTTGGGCAGGCAGGACTAGGACCCCACTCACTTTGCCAACCCCATTTCCTTCCTTTCAGCAGCACGCTCCCTGCCTGCCCCACCCACCCTTTGCCGCCCCCGTCCTCCATTTTACTTTTGCATTGGATGCAGAGCAGATGCCCACTCCATCATCTCCTGAAAGAAAGACGGCTCTGCGTTTCTGTAGCTCTTCTGAATCGAACTTAACAACGGCACAGAAAGAGGCAAATTGCCCCACCTGGTCAATATCAAATCATGAGAGGCATAGATGGGATAGACATTCAGAACCTTTTGTCCCCAGCGTGGAAATGTCCAACACTGGAGGGCACAGCTTTAAGGTGAGAGGGGCAAAGTTGAAAGGAGTGGTGCGAGGCACGTTTTTTACACGGAGGGTGGTGGATGTCTGGAACGCGCTGCCAGGTATGGTGGAGGAGGCAGATACTGGTATTTAAGAAGCTTTTTGGTAGCCACATGGATATGCAGGGAATGAAGGGAAATGGATTATGTGCAGGCAAAGGAGATTAGTTTAACTTGGCATTGCGTTTGGCATGGATTGGACTGATCCGGGTGGGGAGGAATCTGCCTACAGACAAGAAGTAACACAGCTGGCGTCCTGGTGCCATCGCAACAACCTGGAGCTCAATGCTTTTAAGACAGTGGAATTAATTGTAGACTTTAGGAGAGCTCCCCCTCCCCTCCCCCCACTCACCATCAACAACACCACAGTCACATCTGTGGAGTCATTTAAGTTCCTTGGAACCATCATCTCCAGGGACCTTAAATGAGCGGCCACCATCGACTCCACAGTCAAAAAGGCCCAACAGAAGATGTACTTCCTGCGGCAACTGAGGACACACAATCTGCCCCAGGCACTGATGGTCCAGTTTTATACTGCCATCGTAGAGTCCGTCCTCACCTTCTCCATCATGGTCTGGTTTGGCTCAGCCACCAAGCACGACATCCGGAGGCTGTGACGCATCGTTCGATCAGCCGAGAAGGTTGTTGGCTGCAGCCTTCCCCCCATTGACGAACTGTACACTGCAAGGGCCAGGAAGCGAGCGGGCAAGATCATCTCTGACCCCTCTCACCCTGGTCACAAACTCTTTGAAGCACTTCCCTCTGGAAGGCGACTCCGGACTGTCAAAGCTGCCACAACCAGACATAAAAACAGCTTTTTCCACGAGCAGTAGCTCTACTCAACAGCCAAACGTCGGTTGCCTCCTTTTGCTCTGGTATTTTATTTCATTCTTCACATGTTTAAATTATAATGTTTTATTCTTAATTGTTCACTGTATGTCGTGCTGTTACTTGCGAGCAAAGCACCAGGGCACATTCCTTGTTTGTAGACATACTTGGCGAGTAAAATTCATTCAATTCAATTCAATATTGTGGGCCAAAGGGTTCCTGTGCTGCATTGTTCTACGTTCTACGTTCCTCACACTTGTTACGGGGGATTTAAACACAAGTAATGAAATAAACCCAGATTTTCCACAGGTATATCTGTGTGGAGTTTGTCTGCTCTCCCTGTGATCGCGTGGGGTTCCCTCCGGGTGCTCCGGTTTCCTCCCACATCCCAACGATGAGCGGGTCGGTGGGTTAATTGGCCGTCTGCAAATCTCACCTGGTGTGCAGGTGATGGGTTGAATATTGGTGGGGGGGAGGGGGGGGGGGTGGGGAGAGAGAGAGCGGGGAATATTAATGGGGACTGCAATGAACTGCAGATGCAGGTTTACAAAAAGAACGCACAAAGTGTCGGAGTAACTCAGCGGGTCAGGCGAACAGGTCTGGAGAACATTTTTCTTCAGGGTCTAAAGAAGGGTCCCAACACAAAACATCGCCTGTCCATGTTCAGAGATGCTGCCTGACCCGCTGAAGTTGTTCCAACACTTTTTGTACTGGTGACTTTTTTTGTACTGGGATTGTCCTGTCAGCTGGCATGGACTTGATGGGCCGAATGTCCTTCATGTACATCACAGGGAAAAATAGTCTGGGATCGGCCCCAGGCCAAACCAGGGAAGATTGGGAATATCGCTCCCTGCCAGGCAGCCATAAGGCAACAATATGTTGTTCCTCCGTCCGAATTACCAATGCTGTTTTCATTTAAAATCCAGATTAAATTAATTATGTTTTTATATTCCTCAGCTGGCATTCAGGAGGGTGGGGTGAGTTGGACCTTGTGTCTATCTGTGCAATGGGTCAGCCCCTTGGATACTGATTCAGTAACAGCCACACTGTTTTACTCCACCCTTATGAAAAGTTTAGTTTAGTTTAGAGATGCAACAGGGAAACGAGCCCTTTTGGCCAGCCGAGTACATGCCGACCATCGATCACCCACTAGTTCTACGTTATCCCACTTTCTCATCCACTCCCTCCACACCAGGGGCAATTCACAGAGAGCCAATTAACCTACAAACCCGATGACAGACACAAAATGCTGGAGTGACTCAGTGGGACAGGCAGAAGGAATGGGTCCGGAGATGCTGCCTCTCCCGCTGAGTTACTCCAGCAACTTGTGTCCGTGTTCGGTGTAAACCTACACAACCTACAAACCCGCACGTCGTTGAAGTGTGGGAGGAAACCGGAGCACCCGGAGGAAACCCACACAGTCACAGGGAGAACGTGCAAACTCCACCCACGCACAGAGCTTTGTGTTCATTTTTTATTCTGAATAAGTTTATTTTGGTGAAAAGTTTGATTTTGGTGAAAAAGAAATCCCTCAACCTATGGATGGCGCTGTGGTCAAACAAGTATTTGGTTTTAAAATCCCCTCGCAAGCTTCCGTTCAGTTCCTAGAGTCAGCATTAGTCGAGGAAGACAGATGTTTCTTGGAAATGGGAGGGGGGTGGGGGGATTTATTTATGAATCTGCTCAGGACTATGAGCGGCACGGTGGCGCAGCGGTAGAGTTGCTGCCTTACAGCGCTTGAAGCACCAGAGGTCCGGGTTCGATCCCGACCACAGGCGCTGTCTGTACGGAGTTTGTACGTTCTCCCCGTGACCTGCGTGGGATTTCTCCAAGATCTTCGGTTTCCTCCCACACTCCAAAGACGTACAAGTTTATTGGTTAATTGGCTTGGTATAAGTGTAAATTGTCCCTAGTGTGTGTAGAGCAGTGTTAATGGGCGGGGATTGCTGGTCGGTGCGGACTCAGAGGGTCGAAGAGCCTGTTTCCACGCGGTATCTCTAAACTAAACTAAACCCTAAACTAAACTTTCTTTTAACAAAATGGATGTGCCTGGTCTTACAGGAGACGGCCATCTCCCATAAGATTACACAACCAGGTTCATTGACAAAGGATATTAATATTTGGAGCATGGAACAGCATGGTGTGGACACAAGGAACTGGCAGACACTGGTTTACGAAAAAAGTACAGGAGTAACTCAATGATTCAGGCAGCATCTCTGGAGAACATGGACAGGCAATGCTTCGGGTCAAGACCTTTCTTCAACCTGATTGTAGCAGCAGAGGGGAGAAGGCTGGAAGAAAAGTGGGAGTGGAACAAAGTGTGACAAGTGATGAATAGATAGACTTGAGGGAGGTCCATTGATAGGGAGATGGTTGGACAAAGGCCAGAGATGTAAAGACAAATAGCATGAGATAAAACTACAATCAGTCTCAAGAAGGGTCCTGACTCAAAACAGCGCCAGAGATGCTGCCTGAGTTATTCCAGCACTTAGTGTAAATTTGTATAATGAACAATACAGCATAGGATCTGGCCCTTTAGCCCACAATGTCCGTGCTGGACATAATCCCAAGTTAAACTAATCTCCTCTGCCTACACCTGATCTATAATCCCTCCATTCCCTGCATATTTAAAGAAGGGTATCTAGATAGTAATTCTGCAGGAAAGAACTGCAGATGCTGGTTTAAACCGAAGATAGACACAAAATGCTGGAGTAACGCTGGAGTATAGGGCTAACGGAATCAAGGGATATGGGGAGAAAGCAGGAACGGGGTACTAATTTTGAATGATCAGCCATGATCACATTGAATGGCGGTGCTGACTCGCAGGGCCGAATGGCCTACTCCTGCACCTATTTTCAATGTTTCTATGTTTCTATACTCCGGATGGAAATGTGCAGGGGCAAACCTTTTAGACAGAGACTGGCGGAGACCAGGAGCGCACTGGTAGAGGTGGTGACGGAGGCAGGTACAATAGTGGTGTTTGAGAGGCTTTTAGATAGGCCCGGATTCAATCCCGACGTCTGTTGTACCATATCCTCTTTGTTTTTCTATTCTTTGCCCAGGTTAATGAAGACAAGTCCACAAATCCTTTCTTCCCCACCTTACCTACCTACCATAGTCATAGAGTCATAGATTGATGCAGTATGGAAACAGGCCCTTTGGCCCAACTCACCCACACCGGCCAACAATGTCCCAGCTACCCTAGTCCCACCTGCCTGCGTTTGGTCCATAACCCTCCAAACCTGTCCTATCCATGTACCTGTCCAACTGTTTCTTAAACGATGGCCTCAACTGCCTCCTCTGGCAGCTTGTTCCATATACCCACCACCCTCTGTGTGAAAAGGTTACCCCTCGGATTCCTATTAAATCTTTTTATTCACAAAATGCTGGAGTAACTCAGCAGGTCAGGCAGCATCTCGGGAGAGAAGGAATGGGTGACGTTTCGGGTCGAGACCCTTCTTCAGATTAAATCTATTAACCACCTATTAAATCTTTTCCCCTTCACCTTGAACCTATGTCCTCTGGTCCACGATTGCCCTACTCTGGGTAAGAGACTCTTTGCATCTACCCGATCTATTCCTCTCATGATTTTGTACACCTCTATAAGATTACCCCTCATCCTCCTGCGCTCCATTGAATAGAGACCCAGCCTACTCAATCTCTCCCCATAGCTCACACTCTCTAGTCCTGGCAACATCCTCGTACCAGTACCCACTGTTTGTATAGCAACGTCCTCTCTCCTCGCTGAGGGCCCTTCATTTATTGTTTATATTTCTTACTCTTATTAATCTTCCCAAAGTGCATCACCTCACTAATCAAAATTAATCCCCATTTGCCGTAGCTCTGGTCCCATTTACCAACTTTAGTTTTGTTTAGAAATGGAGCACAGAAACAGGCCCTTCGGCCGACCAACGATCAGCCGTTCACACTAGTTCCATGCTATCCCATTTTCTCATCCACTCCCTACACACCAGGGGGAAATTTGTACAAAGGACAATTAATCTGAAAACCCGCCTGGCTTTGGGATGTGGAAGGAAGCCAGAGCACCCGGAGGAAACCCACCTGGTTCATAGGGAGAACGTGCAAACTCCACACACACAGACAGCACCGGAGGTCGGGATCGAAACCGGGTCTCTGGTGCTGTGAGGCAGTGGATCTACCAGCGGTGTCACTGATCAGTATAGCCACTGTGGCTTAAGAACCTCCTCCAACTATCAGTGACTCCTGCAAGCTTACTAAACATCTATGTTCTGTATTTGTGTGGGAAAGAACTGCAAATGCAGTGTAAATCGAAGGTAGACACAAAATGCTGGGGTTAACTCAGCGGGTCAGGTAGCCTCTCTGGAGAGAAGGAATGGGCGACGTTTCGGGTCGAGACCCTTCTTCAGATTTCCTATCTATCCTACATTTCCTCCATTCACAGCCAAATTGCTGATGCAAACTTGAAATTTAAGAGATAGTAAAATGTCAGGATTTGTGCGAGTCTCAAGAAGTGTTGTCAGTGGAGAGCTTTCGGAATTGGTAAATTCCCCTCACTGCCACCCAATACAACCAAAGCCTTGTCCCACCCCGGTCATTCCTTCTTCTCCCCGCTCCCGTCCGGCAGAAGGTACAGAAGCTTGAAAGCGCGCACCACCAGACTCAGGGACAGCTTCTTCCCCTCTGTTATCAGGCTTCTGAACGGCCCTTCCATAAGCTAGGGCACTGTCCGATTCACCTCTACCCCATTGTGGACGTTGGACTTTGTCTGTGGAACTGGTGCGCTACAATGCTGAGAACTATATTCTGCACTCTGTATCTTCCCCTTTGCTCTACCTATTGTACTTGAGTTTGATGTGATTGTATTTATGTACAGCATGATCTGATATGTTTGGATAGCATGTGAACAAAAGAATTTCACTGTTCCTTGGTACACGTGACAATAATAAACTTAAAACCGAAATTTAGACCTAAACATCCAGTGTTTAAGGCAGTATAACACCACCCAGGATAAAGTAGAGTACCTAGTGCGAACCGCGTACACCAGGCTAAACATTCACCTAAGGTCACAAAGTGCTGGAGTAACTCAGCGCGTTAGGCAGCATCTCTAGAGAACATGGATGGTGTCGGGACCCTTCTTCAGACTGCTTCATCTATATACTAAAACTCTCGTTTGTTTGTTTGTGATCGAACTACAGGCAAAACGGTACACGATAGCGCGACAATGTTAGGCCCACCTTACTCACCATCATTGCTTTAATGGTAATGCAAGTAGTTTTATTGAAATCGGTGATATATTTTAAAAGTTATTCACATTTTAAAGTTTAAATCTATCTCCGAGGGGGGAGGGAGGGGGGGATGGAGGGAGGGGGAGGAGGAGGGAGGGGGGGATGGAGGGAGGGGAGGAGAGGGGGATGGAGGGAGGGGGTGGAGGGAGAGGGGGGGGTGAGGGGAGGGGGCGAGAGGGGAGGAGACGAGGAGAGGGTGCTGCACCAATGCAGGAGAGGTTTGGGCCCAACAGGTCCACTCCCTCTACCACCCTCCAACAGTGGCTGCAGTGTGCGCTGTCTACCAAATGCACTACGGTTACTCACACAGGCTACTCCAACAGCACATCCCAAGCCTGCCATCTCTACCGCCAAGAAGGACAGAGGGAAGTGGGTGCATGGGACCAGCACCACCCACAGATTCCCCTCCAAGTCACACGCCAACCAGACTTGAAACTTATCGTTGTTCCTGCACCTAGGGTTGCTGGGTCTACACCACGAGTTGTGATATGTTCTATTAATATGTTCTTCCCATCCCTTAGAGTCATAGAGTCACAGAATAATACAGAGTGGAAACAGGCCCTTCGGCTCAACTTGCCCACACCAGCCAACATGTCCCAGCCACATTTGTCCCACCTGCCACGTTTGGCCCATATCCACAAACCTGTCCTATCCATGTACCTGTCCAACTGTTTCTTAAATGTTGGGATAGTCCCTGCCTCAACTACCTCATCTGGCAACTTGTTCCATACACCCACCACCCTTTGTGTGAAAAAGTTACCCCTCAGATTCCTATTAAATCTCTTCCCCTTCACCTTGAACCTATGCCCTCTGGTTCTCGATTCACCTACTCTGGGCAAGAGACATTACCCAATCTGTTCCTCTCATGATTTTATACACCTCAATAAGATCACCCCATCATCCTTCTGCGCCCCCTGGAATAATATATTCCTTTATTCGTCCCACACCGGGGAAATTTACAGAATAGAGTCCCAGCTCGATGACCACACTCAAAATAATGTGCTAGTAACCTCACTCAAAATGGTGTCCAGTACACAAAATGGTGCCCAGTACAAAATGGTGCCCCAGTACACAAAATGGTGCCCAGAATACTAAATGGTGCCCAGTACACAAAATGGTGCCCAGTACAAAATGGTGCCCCAGTACACAAAATGGTGCCCATTACACAAAATGGTGCCCAGTACACAAAATGGTGCCTAGTACACAAAATGGTGCCCTGGCAACCTCACTCAATGTGGCACCTAATCAATGCTTCCCAACCCATTTCAAAGTAACTCACTGCCAACCCCTCTCAAGAACTTTCCATGAGCCCTTACCAACAAACCCCTGAAGATGAAGCCTTGCCAACCCTTCCCGAATTGGTTTCATTGCTGCCCCAGTAGAGATAGTGCCTGGTTTCCCTACCTGACCCCTCCCAGGGTGAAGCTGCTCCTCACGTCTCAAGCAACCGTGCTACTCGTGAGACAGTGCAGACCCCGACCAAGGGTGATTCAGGGTCCCAGGAATCTCAGTTATGAGGAAAGGTTAAAGGGGGCGCCCCCATTCCCACTGCTGCGATGACCCTGCAGATCTCCTCCCGTATCAGACCATCGCTTGTTCCTTGCCTGTCCCTCGTCCTCCCCTGCACACCGGTATCAATTCTATTTTCAATGCCCCCTGATAACATTGTCGGGCGAGAATCACAGATCGGAATCTGCTGCTCAGTCTGATAAGGACCAACTGGGCCATTAATTGTTTCCTCCTCTCGCCGGTCACAAGACGAGAGGTTGACCTCCCAACGGTGACCTCGCTGCTGGTGTCCGTGGGAGAGATCGCTTCAAGGGTCAACCCTCCGCAGATGCTCTCCTCCCTTCCATCAGCCCCAGCCGTCACGTCGGGAAGAGTCCCATGCCTTGGGTCCTTCTTCATTCATTCATATGCTGCAGACACAATTGGCCAGTTTTTTTAATTGTCCGTCTTCAGCCTCGGTAAAACGATGGCGAAGATGGAGGATATGGGGCTTGAGGGCGATTTCGAAGCTTTGATTCTGGCAGCTCCCGAGTTATTGTGCTGTTGGAGTTATTTAGAGTCATGGGGTTCAGTTTAGTTTAGAATTACAGCGCGGAAACAGGCCCTTTGGCACACCAAGTCCGCGCCGACCAGCGATCCACGCACACTAACACTATCCTACACACACTAGGGACAATTTTTACATTTACCAAGCCAATTAATCTACATACCTGTACGTCTTTGGAGTGTGGGAGGAAACCGAAGATCTCGGAGAAAACCCACGCAGGTCACGGGGAGAACGTACAAACTCCGTACAGACAGCACCCGTAGTTGGGATCGAACCTTGGTCTCTGGAGCTGCATTCGCTGTAAGGCAGCAACTCTACCGCTGTGCCACCTTGACCGCCGGGTTATAGAGAGACACAGCACGGAAAGAGGCCCTTCGGCCCAGAGAGTTGTCC
Source organism: Rhinoraja longicauda (assembly GCF_053455715.1). Classification (NCBI taxonomy): domain Eukaryota; kingdom Metazoa; phylum Chordata; class Chondrichthyes; order Rajiformes; family Arhynchobatidae; genus Rhinoraja; species Rhinoraja longicauda. Next base: position 6,321,396 of record NC_135957.1, read on the forward strand.
ATTGCGGGTACTGACATTTCCCCCCCACCCCCCATTGAGGTGATGTATAGGAAACTCTGCCTCAAAAAGGCAGCCAGCATCATCAGAGACCCACACACCTCCCTAACCACCACACTGGCTTCATTTCACTCCTGCCATCGGGAAGAAGGTAGCGGGATCTGAAAACTGTGACCTCCAGGTTCAAGAACAGTCTCTATCCAATAACTATCAGGCTCTTGAACACTAACCTCATCTAGGAACTATGGTCAAAGACAGACACAAAATGCTGGAGTAACTCAGCGGACCAGGCAGCATCTCTGGAGAGAATGAACAAGTGACATTTTGGGTCAAGACCCTTCTTCATTTTTCTAATCTATCTTTGACAGATACGATAACAACATTTAAAAGACACTTGGACAGGTACATGGATAGGAGAGGTTTAGAGGGATATGGGCCCAACACTGGCAGGCAGGGCTAGCTGAGATGTAACATCATGGTCAGCATGGGCGAGTTGGGCCGAAGGGCCTGTTTCAGAGCTGCGTGACTCTATGACAGTGGAGGAACGGCGATATATTTCCGAGACAGGACGGGTGTGTGGAGAAACACCTTGTCCCTTCAAACCTTCGGGAACTTGGCTGATTTTTAAAAATTCTGGTGTGAAAGGAGGGTTAATTTGTATTCTGGAGAAAGGCATTTGACACCGACAGAGTTTAAGGCCGTCACGGGGAGAACCCTCCTGGGAAAGGCTGCTTGTTGAGACGATGTTGAGGTTGTTGGCAAAGATGTTGTTAAACATACACTTTGACACGATTATGCTCCACTTCACGGTACCATGGCTACACCGCAGTTCACAAGTTCACAGCTAGATGGAGCTCTTAAGGATAGCGGAGTCAGGGGGTATGGGGAGAAGGCAGGAACGGGGTACTGATTGAGAATGATCAGCCATGATCACATTGAATGGTGGTGCTGGCTCGAAGGGCCAAATGGCCAACTCCTGCACCTATTGTCTATTGTCTATAGGAATAGAACTAGGCCATTCGGCCCATCGAGTCCACTCCGCCATTCAATCACGGCTGATCTCTGCCTCTTAATCCCATTTCCCTGACCTATTCTCCCCATGACCCATGACACCCGTTCTAATCAAGAATTTGTCCCTCTCTGCCTTAAAAATATCCACTGACTTGGCCTCCACAGCCCTCTGTGGCAATGAGGTCCACAGATTAACCACCCTCTGATTAAAGAAGTTCCTCCTCACCTCCTTTCTGAAAGAGCGCCCTTTAATTCTGAGGCGATGGCCCTAGACTCTCCCACCAGAGGAAACATCCTCTCCACATCCACTCTATCTAAGCCTTTCATTTTTTCTGTAAGTTTCACCTCAACTTTCTAAACTCCAGCGCGTACAGGCCCAGTGTTGTCAAACGCTCATCATATGCTAACCCACTCATTCCTGGGATCATTCTTGCAATGATCTTGTAATGATTTTGCAATGAAACTCTGCTAATCCACTGCCCCCACAGTGCCAATGCTGAGCTGCCCCCAGCTTTGATTTCAATACTAAAGACCCCCAGAGTTCAACTCTGGACCTATATTTATTGCCCGTACTCCCCCCCCCTCACCCCTTCCCCAATGGGCAGCACGGTGGCGCAGCGGTAGAGTTGCTGCCTTACAGCACCAGAGACCCGGGATCGATCATGACTGTGGGTGCCGTCTGTATGGAGTTTGTACGTTCTCCCCGTGACCCGCGTGGGTTTTTTACCAGGAGCTCCGGTTTGCTCCCACATCCCAAAGACATGCAGGTTTGTAGGTTAATTGGCTGCCGTGAATTATCCCTAGAGTGTGGTATAGAACTAGAGTGCGGATCGGTTCAGGCTCTGTGGGCTGACGGGTCTGTATCCGCGCTGTGTCTCTAAACTAAACTAAAAGTAAAGATCCATCTCTGATGGCGGGCGGGCGTGGAGGGGGGGGGGGTAGGGGGGTGACGGGAGCAGGGTGGGTTCGGGGCGCTGAAAGGGAGAAGGCGAATGAATGGGGCTTTTGTTCCCATTATGCCAGACGACACCGCTCCCATTATACTGCAGGCTTTCATCCCTTGCCCCTTGCCGACACGGAGCATGGGAGGAGAAAGCCGGAGCCTGACAAAAAACATTCATCGCATTCACCCTCACCCTCCGTCCCTCTGATCCACCAAAGAAAGCCTTCAGGTCACCTGATCACAACGATGCATCAAACTCCAGCAGCATCATCAAGGACCAGTCGCACTCTGGCCACTCCCTCTTCTCCCCTCTCCCATCGGGCATCAAACTCCAGCAGCATCATCAAGGACCAGTCACACCCCGGCCACTCCCTCTTCTCCCCTCTCCCATCAAACTCCAGCAGCATAATCAAGGACCAGTCACACCCCGGCCACTCCCTCTTCTCCCCTCTCCCATCGGGCAAAAGGTACAGAAGTATGAAAACGCACAGATTCAGGGACAGTTTCTTCCCAGCTGTTATCGGGCAACCGAACCATCCCACCACAACCAGAGAGCAGTGCTGAACTACTATCTACCTCTTTGGTGACCCTCGCACTATCCTTGATCAGACTTTGCTGGCTTTACCTTGCACTAAACGTCATTCCCTTATCATGTATCTACACACTATAAACGGCTCGATTGTAATCATGTATTGTCTTTCCGCTGACTGGTTAGCATGCAACAAAAGCTTTTCACTGTACCTCGGTACACGTGACAATAAACTGAAGACGGTGTAATCTCGACCTGACTCGGCATAGTCGTGGTCATTGTCGTCGGGTAAAAGAAAATTTTGGCAATCTGCTACGACTTTGACTGTCGCCGGCAGTCGCCTAAAAAAAACGCCTAAGTGGGACAGGCCCTTAAGGTGGGGCCTAAACCTTTCGCGCTATCGTGTGCCGTTTTGGCTGTAGTTCAGGAACAAACAAATTAACACACGAGAATTTTAGTATATAGATTCAATCTATCCCCTCTCACCTTAAAGCTATGTCCTCTGGTTCTTGATTCCCCGACTCTGGGTAAAAGACTGTGCATTCATCCTATTGATACCCCTCTCGATTTTACACACCTCGGTAAAAGATCACCCCTCAGCCTCCTACTCTCCATTAATTAAAGTTCTAGTCTCTGACAGATTGTTCCTTATACCCACCACTCTCTGAGAGAAAAAGTTGCCCCTTGGGTTCCTATTAAATCTTGCCCTCTCACCTTAAACCTAGGTGCTCATGTGGTGATCTCGGAAGGAGAGGATTTGGGGAGGGGGTGTGTGTGTGGTGGTGAGAGGTGAAATGGTCTAGCCTGGCTCCTCAGTTTAGTCCCAGTGCTGTCCTCTCCTCTCTCAAGTGAACACACACCTCACCGTTTTTTTAAAAACAAAAATAAATGTAACCACTTATTGCAATAATGTTAGATAGAGCTCTGGGGGCTAGCGGAATCAAGGGATATGGGGAGAAGGCAGGCACGGGTTACTGATTGTGGATGATCAGCCATGATCACAATGAATGGCGGTGCTGGCTCGAAGGGCCGAATGGCCTCCTCCTGCACCTATTTTCTACGTTTTCTGCGTCTATGTTTAATATATACAATCCAAAACAATGCCAAACAATCGCACCACCATAATACGAAATCACCCAACTATCTCAACAGACATTCTTAACTCTTCTAATAATAATAATAATAATAATACATTACATTTGTATAGCGCTTTTCTGGACACTCAAAGATGCTTTACAGGGTAAATAAGACATAATTTTTTTTTTTTAAACGAACAGAAAAGGAAGAATAAGGTGGAGCGGCGGTCAGTGGTTAAAGGCAGTGTTAAACAGGTGAGACTTCAGTGATGTTTTGAATGTGGTGAGTGAGGAGGAGTCTCTGACGGTTTGGGGTAGTGAGTTCCAGAGGGTGGGAGCAGCGATGGAGAAAGCCCTGTCCCCCCAGGATCTGAGTTTGGTCCGGATGGGGGGGGACAGGAGGTTAGCAGCAGCAGAGTGGACGGAGGGTACGGGTGGGAGTGTGTCTGTGGAGGAGGTCGGTCAGGTAGGATGGGGCCAGGTTATGGAGGGCTTTGTAGGTCATGAGGAGGATTTTGTACTGGATTCTCTGGGGGATGGGGAGCCAGTGGAGCTTGTTTATCAGGATAGTGATATGGTCACGGATCGGGGAGTGGGTGAGTAGACGGGCAGCGGAGTTTTGGATGTATTGGAGTTTATTGATGATTTTTGAGGGTGAACCATAGAGGAGGCTGTTGCAGTAGTCCAGACGGGAGGTGATGAAGGCGTGGATGAGGGTTTCTGCAGCTGTGGAGGAGAGGGATGGACGGAGACGGGCGATGTTTTTGAGGTGGAAGAAGGCTGTCTTGGTGATGTGTTTAGTCTGTTTGTCAAAGGAGAGGGTTTGATCAAAGATGATGCCAAGATTCCGGATACACTCTTAAACGACTATGATCCTTCTACAATCCTTGTCAAGGAAATATTCCACCCCCCCCGCGCGGTGCCCAGCAGCCCCCAGGGTGCCCGTGGACAGCGCGCGGTCCCTCTCTGATGCCACCCGGGCGCGGGCGTAACCCTGGAGAAGGGGCAGGCAGCCGGCTCGGGCAGAGCCCTCTTCCTCCTGGCGCCGACACCTCACCCTGACCGGGGCCCGATCTTCGGGGTGTGAGTGCGGACAGTGACAGCTCCTCTCAGCAGCCCACCCCTGTCGACACTCCCCCCCCCCCTCGGTCACACACCACGGCTGCCTATTGATTGAAGTGCCAGATCAATGGCCGGGTCGACAGCATTAAAGGGCGCTCCCTTCAACAAAAGGACAATGAGACCGGGGGTCAGATGTCTGCACTGCAACCCAGCCCCACTGCACAACTGTAGTGGCGGGGGGGCTCTTCGTCGTGTCCGGGGCAGTAAAGGTGGCGAGGATTTACTCAAACCTGCCTCCTCTGTTGCCCCTCTGGTGGTCACCTCCTCTCCAGCGATGCCGAGTTACTCCAGCACTTTGTGTCTTTTTTGGTCAACCAGCATCTGCAGTTCCTTGAAGGTATTTATTCACAAAATGCTGGAGTAACTCAGCGGGTCAGGCAGCATCTCGGGAGAGAAGGAATGGGCGACGTTTCGGGTCGAGACCCTTCTTCAGACTGATGTCAGGGGGGCGGGACAAAGGAAGGATATAGGTGGAGACAGGAAGAAAGGTATTTATTCACAAAATGCTGTAAATGTCCTCAAGGTATGTCCACTTTGAAGAAGTTCTCCTCTTGCTCCTCTGCGGTTCCTTGCATCCTTGCGTGGTTTCCTGTATTGACAGCCAACGGGATTCAATTCAAGGAAACGATGCAAAAACAGGCCCTTTTATACCCACCATTTTTACCCACCGAGTTCACCACCGGTCAACAGGCTGGGGGGTGATCTTATAGAGGTGTGTAAAGTCATGAGAGGAATCGATCGGGTGAATGCACAGAGTCTTTTCCTCAGGGTAGGGGAATCAATAACCAGAGGACATAGAATTAAGGTGAGAGGGGCAAGATTTAATAGAAACCTGAGCCGTAGCCTTTCCACACAGAGGGTGGTGGGTATATGTAAGAAAATAACTGCAGATGCTGGTACAAATCGAAGGTATTTATTCACAAGATGCTGGAGTAACTCAGCAGGTCAGGCAGCATCTCAGGAGAGAAGGAATGGGTGACGTTTCGGGTCGAGACCCTTCTTCAGACTGACTGTGGTGGGTATATGGATCGAGCTGCCAGAGGAGGTAGTTGAGGCGGGTACTATAACAATATTTAACAATCAGTTAACAATAACAATCAGTCTGAAGAAGGGTCTCGACCCGAAACTTCACCCATTCCTTCTCTCCTGAGATGCTGCCTGACCCGCTTAGTTACTCCAGCGTTTTGTGAAATAAATACCTTTGATTTGTGCCAGCATCTGCAGTTATTTTCTTACAATGACAATATTTAAAACACATGTGGACAGGTACATGGATAGGACAGGTCAAACACGGGCAGTTTGGACTAGTATAGATGGGGCATCTTGGTCCGCAAGGACAAGTTGGGACGAAGGGCCTGTTTCCGCACTATATTTCAGTTTTGGCCAACCGGCCCACCGAGTCCACGCCAACCCACCCCACAACACTAAATACACTGTTTGATTTTATCACCCATTCCCATTGTGTTCCCATCCTTCCCATGGGATCCCGGAGCACATTGCCCACTGCCCCAACGCGTTCCTTGCCCTTCCTGACTGTGCCAGTCGAGAGGTCTCCGCCCTGGCAGAGTGCAAGCTTGCAAGCACCTGGGATTTGGATTCCCCTGCGGACTGCAGCAGGGCTGGCCAAACATGGAGTGATACAGCGTGGAAACAGGCCCTTCGGCCCAACTCGCCCACACCGACCAACATGCCCCATCTACACTAGTCCAACCTGCCTGCGCTTGGCCCATATCCCTCTAAACCTGTCAATAGACAATAAACAATAGACAATAGGTGCAGGAGTAGGCCATTCGGCCCTTCCAGCCAGCACCGCCATTCAATGTAGTATAAGAAAATAACTGCAGATGCTGGTACAAATCGAAGGTATTTATTCACAAAATGCTGGAGTAACTCAGCAGGTCAGGCAGCATCTCAGGAGAGAAGGAATGGGCAAAGTTTCAGGTCGAGACCCTCCTTCAGAAGTCTGAAGAAGGGTCTCGACACGAAACGTCGCCCATTCCTTCTCTCCCAAGATGCCACCATTCAATGTGATCATGGTTGATCATTCTCAATCAGTACCCCGTTCCTGCCTTCCCCCCATACCCCCTGACTCTGCTATTCTTAAGAGCTCTATCTAGCTCTCTCTTGAATGCATTCAGAGACTTGGCCTCCATTGCCTTCTGAGGCAGAGAATTCCACAGATTCACAACTCTCTGACTGAAAAAGTTTTTCCTCATCTCCGTTCTAAATGGCCTACCCCTTATTCTTAAACTGTGCCCCCTGGTTCTGTCCTATCCATGTACCTGTCTCAATGCTTCTTAAACACTGTGATAGTAACTCCTCCCAGCTAGGGGTGTCACGGTGGCGCAGCGGCAGAGTTGCTGCCTCACAGCGCCGGAGACCCGGGTTCGATCCCAACTACGGGCGCCGTCTGTACGGAGTTTGTACGTTCTCCCCGTGACCTGCATGGGTTTTCTCTGGGATCTCCGGTTTCCTCCCACACTCCAAAGACGTGCACGTTTGTCGGTTAGCTGGCTTCAGTAAAATTGTAAATTGTCCCTAGTGTGTGTAGGATGGTGTTAATGTGCGGGGATCGCTGGTCGGCGCGGGCTCGCCGGGCCGAAGGGCCTGTTTCCGCACTGCATCTCTAAACTAAACTACACTAAACAGCCTGCTCCGGCAGCTTGTTCCATACACCCGCCACCCTCTGTGTGAAAGTTCCATTATTCCGTTCGGAGCGGTATTCCGCGGATTTATGAGCTCCAGGCCAGTGGCAACGTTGCGTGGCGGAGATCAACGTGTCGGCGCCTAATTCATCACCCTCGCCCCGCCGCGCTCTTCATCCCAGCTCCGTGACAGGGCACATGTGTTATCCCTTAAAAAACAATACACGCTTTAACACCTCCAAAATTAGAATCCGTTGGCTGCACTCTGACATGTGTGGGTGGTTTAGCCCGGGCCTCACCTCCGCCCTTCCCCGCCCTGACCTCACCTCGCGTCACACTCCTACTTACCAGATCCAGATTGCAAATCCCCCTCCTTGGCTCTCCATGGAACCCACAGTATGGGGTCGTCCATCTGAGTCCCGTGTCCTGAGGGGACCTTCTGGGATGTCCCATCTGAGAACCTCCTGCCTTGGAAGACCACCTCTGATCCCCTGTGTTGTGTCATAGAGTCATAGAGTGATACAGTGTGGAAACAGGCCCTTTGACCCAACTTGCCCACACCGGCCAACAGCTACACAAGTCCCACCTATTGTCTATTGTCTATTGTCTATTGCCTGCGCTTGGTCCATAACCCTCCAAACCTGTCCTATCCATGCACCTGTCCAACTGTTTCTTAAACGTTGGGATAGTCCCAGCCTCAACTACCTCCTCTGGCAGCTCGTTCCAAACACCCACCATCCTCTGTGTGAAAAAGGTTACCCCTCGGATTCCTATTTAATCTTTTCCCCTTCATCTTGAACCTATGTGCTCTGCTCCTCGATTCCCCTACTCTGGGTAAAAGACTGTGTGCATCTACCCGATCTATTCCTCTCATGATTTTGTACACCTCTATAAGATCTCCCCACATCCTCCTACGCTCCATGGAATAGAGACCCAGCCTACTCAACCTCTCCCCATAGCTCACACCCTGTGTCATGGAGTCATAGGACATCGAAACATTCCCTTCGGCCCAACTGGTCCGTGCTGACCAAAATGCCCCATCTAAGCTATTCCCAGAGGCGGCACTGTGGCGCATTGGTAGAGTTGTTGCCCCACAGTGCCAGAGACCTGGTGCTGGATCCAGACAATGGGTGGGGTCTGTACGGGGTTTGTACGTTCTCCCTGTGACCACGTGAATTTTCTCCAGTTGCTCCGGTTTATTCCCACACTCCAAAATCGTTCACAGGTTTATAGGTTAATTGGCTTTGGTAAAAATCTTGAATTGTCCCCAGTGTGTGTAGGATAGTGCTAGTGTGATCGCCGGTCGGCGCGGACTCGATGGGCTGAAGGGCCTGTTTCCACGCTGTATCTCTAAAGTGTAAAGTCTAACGCTATTGTTGGCTAGTCAGATCCCTTATGCAGTGTCAGAGAGTGATGGAGCATAGAAACAGGCTCTGCAGACCAAGACGCCTCGTCTATGTTATTGCTTGAAACCTTTCAATAGACAATAGACAATGGGTGCAGGAGTAGGCCATTCGGCCCTTCGAGCCAGCACCGCCATTCAATGTGATCATGGCTGATCATTCTCAATCAGTACCCCGTTCCTGCCTTCTCCCCATAACCCCTGACTCCGCTATCCGTAAGAGCTCTATTCATCCACCCATCCAAATGTCTATTAAATGTTGTTATAGTTCCTGCCCAACTACCCACTCCGGCAGCTCGTTCCATACACCCACCACACTCTGAGTGAAAACTTTGCCACTTGGGTTTCTATTAAACCTTTCCCTTCTCACCTTAAACCTACATCACCTGGTTCTTGATTCCCCTACCCTGGGTAAAAGACTCTGTGCAATCACTCCATCAATTTCCCGTCTGATTTTATACACCACTAGGCCCGCATGATTCTCTAACTCTACGACTCTCTAAGCACAGCACAGGAGCAGGCCCTTCGGCCCACAATGTCCGTGCCAAGCATGACACCAAGTTAAACTAATCTCCTCTGCCTGCACGTGATCTATATCCTCCATTCCCTGCGCATCCACGTGCCTGTACGAATGCCTTTTAAACGCCACTATCGTATCTGCCTCCACCACCACCCCTGGCAGCTCGTTCCAGGCCCCCACCACCCTCCGTGTAAAAAACCTGCCCACACATCTCCTTTAGGGCGGTCACAGTGGCGCAGCGGTAGAGTTGCTGCCTTACAGCGAATGCAGCGCCGGAGACCCGGGTTCGACCCCGACTACGGGCGCCGTCTGTACGGAGTTTGTTCGTTCTCCCCGTGACCTGCGTGCGTTTTCTCCGAGATCTTCGGTTTCCTCCCACACTCCAAAGACGTACAGGTTTGTAGGTTAATTGGTTTGATAAATGTTTTATAATAATAATAATAATAATAATAATAATACATTACATTTGTATAGCGCTTTTCTAGACACTCAAAGACGCTTTACAGGGTAAATAAGACATAAAAATAAATAAATAAACGAACAGAAAAGGAATTGTTCCTAGTGGGTATAGGATAGTGTTAGTGTGCGGGGATCGCTGGTCGGCACGGACCCGGTGGGCCGAAAGGGCCTGTTTCCACGCTGTATCTTGAAAGTAAACTAAGCTAAACTAAGCTTAAACTTTGCCCCTCTCACTGTAAAGGGAGGGGGAGAGAGAAAGCTGGCTAATGGAAGAGACAGAACAAGGCGTAGCAGGCAACAGCTCCAGACACAGGGGACGGGGGAAGAGGAGGGGTGTTTTGATAGCTGATTGAAACAAAGGCCAAAGATTAGAAAGGAGGAAAGGTGTGACAGACACAAAATGCCAGAGTAACTCAGCGGCGTCAGGCAGCATCTCTGGAGAGAAGGGATAGGTGACATATTGGGTCGGGACCTTTCTTCAGATGGGAGGACATGGATAGGTGATATCAATTACCCATGTTCTCCAGAGATGCTGCCTGGCCTGCTGAGATACTCCAGCACTTGCTGAGTTACTCCAGCACATTTTTACAGTACAACTTTTACCAAAGCCAATGAACCCATAAACCTGTGTACAACTTTGGAGTGCGTGATGAAACCGGGGCACCCGGAGAAAATTCATGTGGTCACAGTGAGAACGTACAAACTTCGTACAGACAGCGCTCATAGTCAGGATCGAACCCAGGTCTCCGGCGCTGTGAGGCAGCAACTCCACCTGCTGAGTTACTCCAGCACTTTGTGTCTTTTTTTTTGTGTTGCAAACCAGCATCTGCAGTTCCTTGTCTCTACACAGGAGGAGTGTGAGACAGGTTTGAGGAAGAGCGGATTGGAAAGCCAGAGGAGGAAGATTGAGGAGGGGGGGGGGGAAGGGCGGGAAGGCGGGGAGGAGAGGAGAGGGATGTGGGGAGGGGGGGGGAGAAGAGAGAGGATGAGGGTTTGGGGGAGAAAGCGATGGGAGGGTGCAGTGAAGTTCTACATTCAGAACAAGGCGATTCTACATGCAGGGAGTCAGTCACCAGTTGGGGAAAGGGGAGAGCAAAGATACTAGAGGAACAAGATGGACCACTCTGTTGAAATCGCCTCTACTGAAGCGTAGTACACAAAGGAGCCATTTTAGTAGGCAAAACCCGCCGTTCGCTCTGCCTCTCGCAGTGTAATCAGTGTTGTGGGGGAACAGTATGTGTGATGATACCATTAAAATGCAGAATATATCTCATCTATCAATTCACAGATTGTTGTTATTTTTCGTTTTAAATGTTTCTGCACGTTTCGGCCTACTAAAATGGCGCCGTGACGTACGGCGGTTTTTTAGGGTCGAGTGGTCTATCTTGTTCCTCTAGTATCTTTGGGGGAGAGTGAGCAATTGTGGGAAACAAGTTGTGGCTGACTCGCTGAATGGAGAATTAAAACCAGGGCGTCCTGTAGTCACGGGCTATTCTCCATTGCGTGTGGCTTTAATGTTAAAGGTGCACTTTGAGGAGTCTTTCTTTTGGTCTTTCTCACTGCACTGCGAGTTAGCTGCTGAGAGACTACATGGAGAACGCAAGATAGACACGTCTTTGCAATTTGGGAGGAAACCGGCGATCCCGGAGAAAGCCCACGCAGGTCACATGGAGAACGTACAAACTCCATACAGAGAGCACCCGTATTCAGGATTGAACCTGGGTCTCTAGCGCTACGAGGCAGCAGCTCTACCGCTGCGCCACCGTGCTGCCCGAGGTACAGTGAATAACTTTGCATGCTCCCCAGTCAAATCAAGTCATACTCGAGGGCAACAGTTAGCGCAAAGAGTGCGCAGAATATCCATGCAGACAGCACCCGTAGTCAGGATGGAACCCGGGTCTCTGGCGCCGCGAGGCAGCAACTTTACCGCTTGAAATCGATTTTCTAAGGAGCCGAATTTTCCACAGATTTGTCCTACTTTGCAAAATTAAATGAAAGCCACTCAACAGAGGTTGTTCAATGTGGATCAAGGCGGAGATCAAAAGATCCTTGTGATCTCATTTGTGGTTGTTCCTGCTGTGGGCAAGGTCACAACACTCACTTTCATATCCTTCACTTCTCCCTTGCAGAGGTCCCAAAGATGTTTGACCTGCGTTCAATCGATCAGCCTTGCGCCCCATGCTGAAAGGAAGGATTAATGGGCAGCTTTCTAAGCGAGACTCGTTCCACAGAACGGTGAATGAGATAAGCATAGAGGAAAGAGACGGCCGTGATGCTTAACAAGGTAAAACAAAAGCTAAAGCATGGGGTGTTATGAAATGTTCGGCCCAGCATGCTTCACAAACCACCAGATCAAAAGACTATGTGTGAATAAAACGGCTGTGACATTAAGTTGTTTTCCCACAAATTTATTGTGAAATACTGGACAAAGCCTCTCCCTAATCTCTCACGTTGACCTCGATGTACTTTAGGAACTAATAGAATATAAGAAACAAGGGCACGAGGCAGCCCATTCATCGAGATCATAGCAGATCTTCTAACTCAACACCATTTTCCTGCCCATTCCCCATGTTCCCCATGCTGAAATGTGCGCTCAGCCCCGGGAAACTTGAGGTGCGTCCCGACTGGAAGTCCAAGAAGCTCTTGGAAGTGAATGTTAACATTTATTCACAAAATGCTGGAGTAACTCAGCAGGTCAGGCAGCATCTCGGGAGAGAAGGAATGGGTGACGTTTCGGGTCGAGACCCTTCTTCAGAATGTTAACATGTTCACCCTGGAGAAGAAGTGTCTCGACCCGAAAAGTCACCCATTCCTTCTCTCCAGAGATTGCTGTCTGTCCCACTGGGTTTAGTTCAGTTTAGTTTAGTTTAGTTTCGAGATACAGCGTGGAAACAGGCCCTGGGGCCCAACAAGTCTGCAACGACCAGCGATCCCCGCACATTAACACCATCCCAAACACACACTAGGGACAATTTGCACATCCGCCAAGCCAATTAACACGCATATCTGTACAAGGGATTGGACACGCTAGATGCAAGGAAACATGTTCCCGGTGTTGGGGGAGTCCAGAACCAGGCGCCACAGTTTAAGAATAAGGGATAGGCCATTTAGAACTGAGATGAGCAAAATACATTTTCACACGGAGAGTTGTGAATTTGTGGAATTCTCTGCCTCAGAAGGCAATGGAGGCCGATTCACTGGATGCATTCAAAAGAGAGATAGATAGAGCTCTTAGGGCGAGCGGAATCAAGGGATGTGGGGAGAAGGCAGGAACAGGGTACTGATTGTGGATGATCAGCCATGATCACATTGAATGGCGGTGCTGGCACGAAGGGCTACTCCTGCACCTATTGTCTATGTATCCATGTATCTATGTCTTTGGTGTGTGGGAGGAAAGCGAAGATCTCTGAGAAACTAAGTGCAGCCAACAGGCGTAGTCGGGATCGAACTCAGGTCTCTGGCGCTGCAAACGCTGTAAGGCAACAACACTATCGTGCCACCCTAGAGTTACTCCAGCATTTTGTGTCTCTCTATATATACTTGATATCACCAATCCATGTTCTCTGGGCAGAATAGATGTGGAGAGGATGTTTCCACTAGTGGGAGAGTCAAGGACCAGAGGTCACAGCCCCAGAATAAAAGGACGTTCCTTTAGGAAGGAGGTGAGGGATTTCTTTAGTCAGAGGGTGGTGAATCTGTGGAATTCATTGCCACAGAAGGTAGTGGAGAGCAAGTCAACGGATATTTTTAAGGCAGAGATTGACAGATTCTTGATTAGTACAGTTGTCAGGGGTTATGGGGAGAAGGCAGGAGAATGCGGTTGAGAGGGAGAGATAGATCAGCCATGATTCAATGGTGGAGTAGACTTGTTGGGCCCAATGGCCTAATTCAGCTCCAATCACTGGGGTTGCCAACTGTCCCATATTAGCCGGAACATCCCGTATTTTGGGGCTAAATTGGTTTGTCCCGTATGGGACCGCCCTTGTCCCGTATTAGTAGGGTTGCCAACTTCCTCACTCCCAAATAAGGGTTAAAGGGTGACGTCACCGCCCCGCGCCCCACGTGACCTCACCCAGCCAGCGGCCACGTGCTCCCGCTCCACCAATGGCGGCCGCCCGAGCCGGGAGGCGGGTTGCTACGCAACCTCCGTTAGGTGGAGCCCGGGCCTCTGGGTCGACACTGTCCGGAGCTAAAATGTCGGAAACCTAGAGTGTCAGAACCTAAACTGTCGGGACCTACAGCGTCGGGGCCTACAGCGTCGGGGCCTACAGTGTCAGGTCCTACAGCGTCCGGGCCTACAGCGCCCCTTGGGCCTAATACAATATGCCTGGACGATGTAGGCCCCAACACTGTAAGCCCCAACGCTGTAGGTCCCGACAGTTTAGGTCCTGACACTCTAGGTTTCCGACATTTTAGCTCCGGACAGCCAAGTCCGGATAGCAACCCGCCTCCCAGCCCGGGCGGCCGCCATTAGTGGAGCGGGAGCACCTGGCAGCTGGCTGGGTGAGGTCACGTGGGGAGCGGGGCAGTGATGTCACCTTGTCCCGTATTTGGGAGTGAGAAAGTTGGCACCCCTACCAATCACTTATGAACTTATGGACTTCTCCCATCTGAAGAAAGGTCCCGAACTAAATCGTCACCTGTCCGTGTTCTCCACGGATGCTGCCTGACCCGCTGAGTTACTCCAGCACTTTGTGTACATTCTGCCCAGGGCCGGATTCTGCTCGCCTTCTCTCCGTCTCCCTCACTCTGCGGGGGTCTCAGATCATTCACCTGTCAAACAGGTTCCTCTTGTTACCTGCAGCCAGGTGTAATCTCCCCGCTGTTGGAACAAAGAATAGGAAACCTTTCTTTCTGTTAAAAAAGCTATTCATTTTTGTTGTTGTTGTTTTACCTCGATGAAAAGAAACTGTGTTGAAAATTCGTGCAGCCAGGTGCTGGGTACCTGTTCGGAACCATCTCCTCACAGGTCGGGGCTCTTATGGTGGATAAAAGGGTGCCGGCACCCATATCATTCTTTACACTTTCGAGATCCAGAGTGGAAACAGGCCCCTTCAGCCCATTGAATACGCGCCGACCAGCGATCTCCCTCGACACTAACAACATGCTGCACACTGGGCACAATTTACGGAAGCCAATTTAGATTTAGATTTAGAGATACAGCGCGGAATCAGGCCCTTCGGCCCACTGGGTCCGCGCCGCCCAGCGATCCCCGCACATTAACACTATCCTACACACACTAGGGACAATTTTTACATTTTATCCAGTCAATTAACCTACATACCTGCACGTCTTTGGAGTGCGGGAGGAAACCGAAGATCTCGGAGAAAACTCACGCAGGTCACGGGGAGAACGTACAAACTCCGTACAGACGGCGCCCGTAGCCGGGATCGAACCCGGGTCTCCAGCGCTGCATTCGCTGTAAGGCGGCAACTCTACCGCTGCGCCACCGTGCCGCCAATTAACCTACAAGCCTGCACGTCCTTGGGATGCGGGAGGAAACCGGAGCACCCGCCTGGTCACAGGGAGAACGTGCAAACTCCGTACAGGCAGAACCCGTGGTCAGGATGGAACCCGGGTCTCTGGCGCTGTAAGGCAACATCTCTACCGCTGCGCCACCGTGCCGCACTGATTTCTTTAATCAGAGGGTGGTGAACCTGTGGAATTCTTTGCCACAGAAGACTGAGTCAGTGAATATTTCTAAAGCAGAGATTGACAGATTCTTGATTAGTACGGGTGTCAGGGATTATGGCAGGAGAATGGGGTTAGGAGAGAGAGATAGGTCAGCCGTGATTGAATGGCATAGTAGACTTGATGGGCCGAATGGCCTAATTCTGCACCAATCACTTATGAACTTATGAACTTCTCCCTTCTCTAGAAGGGTCTCGACCCAAAACGTCACCCATCCCTTCTCCCCAGAGATGCTGCCTGTCCCGCTGAGTTACTCCAGCTTTTTGTGTCTGTCTTGTGTTTAATTGTCATATGTACCGCTAATAGAACAATGAAATTCTTACTTGCAGCAGGTTAACAGGCTCATAAATGCAACTACACAAAGATAATTACAGATAATTATTTTTTATAAATAAATTAATTAATAACTGGTGGGAAATAAGTCCTTAATACACAGTCCATAAACGTCCGTAGTTGCTGAGTATTGTGTGGTGTCCATAGTTAGTATTGTGTAGTGTTTAAGAGCATAACGGTTATTAGGAAGAAGCTGTTCTAGAACCTGGAGGTCACGGTTTACAGGCTCCTGTACCTTCTTCCCGATGGTAACAATAGACAATAGACAATAGACAATAGGTGCAGGAGGAGGCCATTCGGCCCTTCGAGCCAGCACCGCCATTCAATGTGATCATGGCTGATCATTCTCAATCAGTACCCCTTTCCTGCTTTCTCCCCATACCCCCTGACTCCGCTATCCTTAAGAGCTCTATCTAGCTCTCTCTTGAATGCATTCAGAGAATTGGCCTCCACTGCCTTCTGAGTCAGAGAATTCCACAGATTTACAACTCTCTGACTGAAAAAGTTTTTCCTCATCTCCGTTCTAAATGGCCTACCTCTTATTCTTAAACTGCGGCCCCTTGTTCTGGACTCCCCCAACATTGGGAACATGTTTCCTGCCTCTAACGTGTCCAACCCCTTAATAATCTTATACGTTTCGATAAGATCTCCTCTCATCCTTCTAAATTCAAGTGTATACAAGCCTAGTCTTTCAACATATGACAGTCCCGCCATTCTGGGAATTAACCTAGTGAACCTACGCTGCACGCCCTCAATAGCAAGAATATCCTTCCTCAAATTTGGAGACCAAAACTGCACACAGTACTCCAGGTGCGGTCTCACTAGGGCCCAGTACAACTGCAGAAGGACCTCTTTGCTCCTATACTCAACTCCTCTTGTTATGAAGGCCAACATTCCATTGGCTTTCTTGAGATGAGAGTGTGGCCAGGGTGGTGTGGGTGTGTGATGGTTCTGGCTGTCATTTTGAGGCAGCGCCTCCTGTAGGTCCCTTTGATGGTGGGGAGGTCAGTGCCCATGATGGACCGGGCAGTGTCCACCGTTCTCTGCCATCTCCATCTGAAGGTTAGCGACATAGGAGCAAAAGACAGTTCTGCCACTGTCCCCTGTTCTGCTCCAGGAACAGTTTGTAACCTAACCCTACGCTCGACAGCGCAATCCCTATAAATCTCCGGAGTTTGCTTCGTTCTGGGCATTTCAAGTTGCCGAACCTTCAGCAGTAGGGCGGCACGGTGGCGCAGCGGTAGAGTTGCTGCCTTACAGTGCTTGCAGCGCCGGAGACCTGGGTTCCATCTCGACAACGGGTGCTGCTGTCTGTGCGGAGTTTGTACGTTCTCCCCGTGACCTGCGTGGGTTTTCCCCGAGACCTTCGGTTTCCTGCCACACTCCAAAGACGTGCAGGTATGTTGGTAAATTGGCTCGTGAAAATGTAAAAATTGCCCCTAGTGTGCGTAGGGTGGTGTTAATGTGTGGGGATCGCTGGTCGGCGCGGACTCGATAGGCCGAAGGGCCTGTTTCCGCGCTGTATCTCTAAACTAAACTAAACAGAACTAAATAATGGAGAGAAAAACGAAATCAAGTTGCAGAGAAGATGAAGGATTGAGGAGGTAAGGGAGACGGAGAGGGCAAAGAGAATATTAATCATCAGATGTTGATGGGGTTACCTTGGTGATTCTGTAGAGGTCCTCTGTAGAGGTCCAGATGGGTTAGTGGAGACAGGGTCTCACCTCGAAACGTCACCCATCCTTTTTCTCCAGAGATGCTGCCTGACCCGCTGAGTTACTCCAGCACTTTGAGGGTGAGGATCAAGACAAAAATATGTAACCTTCTGCTGCTTTTTATTCCCAGCATTTAATCGTTTCGTTGAGGCAATGACAGCCAGCATTGACTTGATGGGCCGAGGAATGTTAGGCCATGACTATCCATCTCTTGAGGACCACTTGGGTGGGAGCAGACAAGATTTGCTACTCAACCTCTCATTCAAAAGACGAGGGAACTAAGAAATAGTTTAGGAAGGAACTGAGGGCGTGCAGCGTAGGTTTACTAGGTTAATTCCTGGAATGGCGGGACTGTCATATGTTGAAAGACTGGAGCGACTAGGCTTGTATACACTGGAATTTAGAAGGATGAGAGGAGATCTTATCGAAACGTATAAGATTATTAAGGGGTTGGACACGTTAGAGGCAGGAAACATGTTCCCAATGTTGGGGGAGTCCAGAACCAGGGGCCACAGTTTAAGAATAAGGGGTAGGCCATTTAGAACAGAGATGAAGAAAAAAAATTCAGTCAGAGAGTTGTGAATCTGTGGAATTCTCTGCCTCAGAAGGCAGTGGAGGCCAATTCTCCGAATACATTCAAGAGAGAGCTAGATAGAGCTCTTAAGGATAGCGGAGTCAGGGGGTATGGGGAGAAGGCAGGAACGGGGTACTGATTGAGAATGATCAGCCATAATCACATTGAATGGCGGTGCTGGCTCGAAGGGCTGAATGGCCTCCTCCTGCACCTATTGTCTATTGTCTATTGAACTGCAGATGCTGGTTTAAACCAAAGATAGACCCAACATGCTGGAGTAACTCAGCTGGTAAGACAGCATCCCTGGAGAAAAGGAATGGGTGGCGTTTCGGGTCGAGTCTCAAGAAGGGTCTCGACCCGAAACGTCACCTGTACCTTTCCTCCAGAGATGCTGCCCGTCCCGAGCTCAGTTGCTCCAGCCTTTTGTGTCCATCTTCGAACTAAGCAGTCGGTTGTTTTTCTTAATTCCCTGACTGCAGGCTGGCTTAATGGATCCGCGGATTGGGCGGAATGTGCTTCCTTTCAGAGGTGTGTTTGGAAAGGACAGATAAGGCTCACTCACCACAGGCTGGGACCAGAAGGGGAGATGGTTGTCTCCCCAGACAAGAGGCGGACGATTGTCCTCTCACATTAAGTTCCGGATTGAATTACACTCTCTTAGATCTTCGGAAGAGGAATTTGAGGGGAAAAAAAAACCAAGAGAGGGAAAAACACTTCTGTAAGTCAGCCATTCAACCGAGATGGCATCGGCGAGGAGATTAAAGTAGCGACGTTTAAAGGCTTGTAATCACAGGGGGCCAGTGTGCCGGAGCTGTTAACAACATTGTCATTTACAAAAAGCAACATTTGGGTCCCTGACCTTGTCTACTATTTCAGAGCGAAGAGAGATGAGGGCAGTTGTCATCTGTCAGGTCAGGTTTTCAAGAAGACTTCAAGTCTCCCTCTCTTAAAGGGAGAGCCTTTCAACTTCAGACTTTAGAGACACAGCGCGGCCCACCGAGATCACGCCGACCCCACGCACCTACGCTATCCCGCTCACCGGGGGCGATTTTACCACAGCCAATTAGCCTACAAACCTGGACGTATGTGGCCTAGTTAAGGAAGGAACTGCAGATGCTGGTTTAAACCAAAGATAGACACAAAATGCTGGAGTAACTCAGCGGGACAGGCAGCATCTCTGGAGAGAAGGAATGGGTGACGTTTCGGGTCGAGACCCTTCTTCAGACTATAAGAAGGTAACTGCAGATGCTGGTACAAATCGAAGGTATTTATTCACAAAATGCTGGAGTAACTCAGCAGGACAGGCAGCATCTCTGGAGAGAAGGAATGGGTGACGTTTCGGGTCGAGACCCTTCTTCAGACTGATCCCTCCAAATGTATCCTACCTGTGTACCTGTCTAAATGTTTCTTAAACATTATGATAGTACCTGCCTCTCTCTACCTCTTCTGGCAGCTTGTACCTTAATTGGTACATGTGACAATAAACTGACCTTGAAACCTTGTTTCATACACCCACCACCCTTTGTGTAAAAAAAGTTACCCCTCAGGTACCTCCTTCGACCCGAAACGTCACCAATTTCATTCTCTCCAGAGATGCTGCCTGTCCCGCTGAGTTACTCCAGCATTTTGTATCTACCTTCGATTTAGACCAGCATCTGCAGTTGTTTGGCCTACAATCCTGTATGTCTTTGGAGTGCGGGAGGATGCAGGAGCACCCGGAGAAATCCCACTCGATCAGGGGGAGAACATAAATACTCCATACAGACAGCACCAGTGGTCAGGATTGAACCAGGGTCTCTGTAAGGCGCCGTGAGGCAACAACTCTACCGCTGCCCCACAGTGCCACCCAGAAGCTTTATACAGAAATACTCCCAGGATCCAGTACCCGAGGGATACTGGTAGCGCAGGAGCAACGAATTTCACAGACTATTGGGGACTTCTCTTGTAAATCCCGAAACACACTTTCATTTCACTGCAGAGGGTGGTGGGCTCAGCAAGGTCCATCGTGGCCTGAGCCCCCCCCCCCATCATCGAGAGCATCGACATGAGCTGCTGCCTCAAGAAGGCGGCATCTATCATCAAGGCGCGGGCCTGTTGGCGCAGCGGTAGAGTCGCTGCCTCACAGCGCCAGAGACCCGGGTTCCACCCTGGCAATCGCCGCTGTCCGTGCGGAGTTTGTACGTTCTCCCTAAGACCGCGTGGGTTTTCTCCGGGTGCTGTACCTCTAAACTAATAGGAATCCTCACCATCCAGGCTGTGAGAAAGTTCCCCCCAAAGATACTAGAGGAGCAAGATGGACCATCCCACCGAAATTGCCTATACTGAAGTGTAGTACGCAAAGGAGCAGAACGGCCGCCATTTTAGTAAGCGAAACCCGCCGTTCGCTCTGCCTCTCGCAGTGTAATCAGTGTTGTGGGGGAACAGTATGTGTGATGATACCATTAAAATGCAGAATATATCTCATCTATCAATTCACAGATTTGTGTTATTTTTCTTTTGAAATGTTTCTGCAGGTTTCGGCCTACTAAAATGGTGCCGTGACGTACTACGGTTTTTAGGGTCGAGTGGTCTATCTTGCTCTGCTCTATTATCTTTGGTTTTCCCCTGAGGTCCCTCTTAAATCTTTAAACGTATGGCCTCCAGTTTTCGAATCCCCTACCTTTGGAAAGAGACTGTGAGTGTTCATTTCATCTGTGTCCCCTCATGACTCTCAATAAGGTCACCCCTCAGCCTCCTACGTTCCATGGAAAGAAATTCCAGTCTATCTAACCTCTCCTTATAACAAGCCCACAGGCCCAGGTAACATCCTGGTGAATCTCTTCTGCATCCTTTCTAATGTAGCAGGGAAACAGGCCCTTCGGCCCACCATGGCCATGCCGACCAGCAAGGACCTAACTATTTCAATCAGGAACACATTTCACCACAAAACTCTCGAATCACCGTTCGAACCTCCCTTAAGAGTCATAGAATCATAGAGTCATACGGAAATATTTAATGGGATGTGTGGGAAAAAAACTGCAGATGCTGGCTGGTATAAATCGAAGGTAGACATAAAATGCCGGAGTAACTCAGTGGGCCAGGCAGCATCTCTGGAGAGATGGAATGGGTAACGTTTTGGGTCTGAAGAAGGGTCTCGACTCGAAAGGTCACCCATTCCTTCTCTCCAGAGATGTTGCCTGGCCCACTTAGTTACTCCAGCATTTTCTGTCTACCTTCGGAAATATTTAATGATATGGCTTCCACTTCAGGGGCCTCACGGTGGCGCAGCGGTAGAGTTGCTGCCTTACAGTGCATGCAGCGCCGGAGACCCAGGTTCGAACCCGACTACGGGCGCTGTCTGTACGGTGTTTGTACGTTCTCCCTGTGACTGCGTGGGTTTTCTCTGTGATCTTCGGTTTCCTCCCACAATCCAAGTACATGGAGGTTTGTTGGTTCTTCTTTACTTGAACTTCTTTACATCGGCGACACCAAACGCAGGCTCGGCGATCGTTTCGCTCAACACCTTCGCTCAGTCCGCCTTAACCAAACTGATCTCCCGGTGGCTGAGCACTTCAACTCCCCCTCCCACTCCCAGTCTGACCTTTCTGTCATGGGCCTCCTCCAGTGCCATAGTGAGGCCCACCGGAAATTGGAGGAACAGCACCTCATATTTCACTTGGGCAGCTTGCAGCCCAGTGGTATGAACGTCGACTTCTCCAACTTTAGATAGTCCCTCTGTCCCTCTCTTCCCCTCCCCCTTCCCAGATCTCCCTCTATCTACCTGTCTCCACCTATATCCTTCCTTTGTCCCGCCCCCCTGACATCAGTCTGAAGAAGGGTCTCGACCCGAAACGTCACCCATTCCTTCTCTCCTGAGATGCTGCCTGACCTGCTGAGTTACTCCAGCATTTTGTGAATAAATACCTTCGAGGTTTGTTGGTTAATTGGTTTGGTATAAATGTAAATTGTCCCTAATGCGTGTAGGATCGCTGGGGATCGCTGGTCGGTGCGGGCTCGCTGGGCCGAAGGGCCTGTGTCCGCGCTGTAACTCTAGACTAAACTTAAACTAAACTGTGTGGGGGAATTACACACATTTATCCGAAACGTCACCTATCCATGTTCTCCAGAGATGCTGCCTGACCCGCTGAGTTACTCCAGCACTCTGTGAAACGTCACCTATCCATGTTCTCCAGAGATGCTGCCTGACCCGCTGAGTTACTCCAGCACTCTGTGAAACGTCACCTATCCATGTTCTCCACAGATGCTGCCTGACCCGCTGAGTTACTCCAGCACTCTGTGAAACGTCACCTATCCATGTTCTCCACAGATGCTGCCTGACCCGCTGAGTTACTCCAGCACTCTGTGAAACGTCACCTATCCATGTTCTCCACAGATGCTGCCTGACCCGCTGAGTTACTCCAGCACTCTGTGAAACGTCACCTATCCATGTTCTCCAGAGATGCTGCCTGACCCGCTGAGTTACTCCTTTTGAGGGAGTTATCGTTGTTCCTACGTAAGGTCTTAGATTATGTTGGCAGCTTTCCCCAGGCAGCCTCGTTGGGTCCTGAGCTTGGGGAGGGAGGGGGGGGAAGGATAGCACAGCCCTTTCACCACTAGTTGCTAACGGTGACTCATTCTCAACATCTTTTGGCACATCATCCTGTGTCAATAGCTGAAAGCTGGTTCCTGGTCGGTAATCCCCGAGCCCACCTCATTATCCGCCTTTGCTCCCTTTTGTTCCCCCGCTCGTTATTGTCTTGTTCCCTGCTGCGTGTGGGAGGGGTTTCTCTCAGACCACCCTCCGAGATGAATATACCTCGACGATCAAGGATGTTGTCTGTAACCACCTCCGCCTGCCTCCCCCACTATCTCAGTGACACCTGTAACCCTACTACATGCTCTTGTCTATGCAGGTGATCCAAAGAAGATGTTTGCACTGAGAGAGAGCACGACTCTCACACAAAACCCCCTCACGAAACCCTCCTAATACAAACAGAATGCCTGCCTCTCTATTCTTTAGAGGAAGGATAGGTGATCTTATTGAAACATGGGCGGGGGGTAGGGGGGGAGGGGTGGCGACAAGATTGATGAAGAGTCAAGAATGCTTAATTGACAAACACGCACTGGGTGCAGGATAACAAGATAATTACTTGCAGCCACTATACAGGCCCGTAAACACAATAAACACAAGCAAGTAAGCAATAATCAATAATACAATAAATTAATAATCAGTAATCAAACCATAACGGTGCAAAACCAAACCCCGCAGTGCATCTATGAAGGGTGGCACGTCGGCACGGCGGTAGAGTTGCTGCCTCACAGCGAATGCAGCGCCGGAGACTCGGGTTCCATCCCGACTACGGTCGCCGTCTGTACGGAGTTTGTACGTTCTCCCCGTGACCTGCGTGGGTTTTCTCCGAGATCTTCGGTTTCCTCCCACACTCCAAAGACGTACAGGTATGTAGGTTAATTGACTGGGTAAATGTAAAAATTGTCCCTAGTGTGTGTAGGATAGTGTTAATGTGCGGGGATCGCTGGGCGGCGCGGACCCGGTGGGCCGAAGGGCCTGTTTCCGCACATAAATCCAAAAAACCTTACTTGTTTCACTGGCATTTTAAACACAAGACAAGGAATAAACATTGAATAAATAGTCAGTTCTTTCTATCTGCTGTTTTCTGTTTAGGCCATATCATGGAGTCACAGGGCAAGGAAACAGGGCCTTCGACCCAACTCATCCATGCACTGCCTCATTGGCACTTTATCATCACCTGTATCTCGTTACAGATATAAAGGAACTGCAGATGCTGGTCTAAACCAAAGATTGCCAAAATGTTGGAGTAACTCAGCTGGACAGGCAGCATCTGGTTCCTGGGATGGCAGGACTTTCATATGAAGAAAGACTGGATAGACTCGGCTTGTACTCGCTGGAATTTAGAAGACTGAGGGGGGATCTTATAGAAACTTACAAAATTCTTAAGGGGTTGGACAGGCTAGATGCAGGAAGATTGTTCCCGATGTTGGGGAAGTCCAGAACAAGGGGTCACAGTTTAAGGATAAGGGGGAAGTCTTTTAGGACCGAGATGAGAAAGTTTTTTTTCACACAGAGAGTGGTGAAGCTGTGGAATTCTCTGCCACAGAAGGTAGTTGAGGCCAGTTCATTGGCTATATTTAAGAGGGAGTTAGATGTGGCCCTTGTGGCTAAAGGGATCAGGGGGTATGGAGAGAAGGCAGGTACGGGATACTGAGTTGGATGATCAGCCATGATCATGTTGAATGGCGGTGCAGGCTCGAAGGGCCGAATGGCCTACTCCTGCACCGATTTTCTATGTTTCTGTGTTTCTATCTCTGGAGAGAAGGAATGGGTGAGGATTCGGGTCAAGACCCTCCTTCATTTTTCCTTCTCTCCAGAGATGCTGTCTGTCCCGCTGAGTTACTCCTGTTCTCTTGAACATTGAATTCTCCAATTGCATGTAATACCTCCCCCCTCACCCCCTCTCTCCTTCCGTGACTCCTCTATCCCGGTTCTCACCCACTTGTCCCACTGCCCACCCACTCCCCGTCAACCTCCTCCTTTCCCACCCATCTCCCATCCCAGAGTCCCTCTTTTCCATTTTAACCTTCCCACTTTCCCCTCTCACCTGCCTCCTTCCACTGATCATGAGCGATTGTGGGCCCCATATCTGAGCAAGGATGTGCTGGCTCTGGAGAGGGTCCAGAGGAGGTTTACAAGAACGATCCCAGGAATGATTGGGTTAACCTATTATGTCCGTTTGTCGGCACTGGGCCTGTACTGGGCTGGAGTTTAGGAGAATGAGGGGGGACGTACGGAATAGTGAAAGGCTCGGATAGGGTGGATGTGGCGAGGATGTTTCCATTAGTGGGAGAGTCTAGGACCAGAGGTCACAGCCTCAAAATTAAAGGACGTTCCTTTAGGAAGGAGACGAGGAAAAATTTCTTTAGTCAGAGGGTGGTGAATCTGTGGAACTCATTGCCACAGAAGGCTGTGGAGGCCAAGTCAGTGGATATTTTTAAGGCAGAGATTGATAGATAGATTCTTGATTAGTACGGGTGTCAGGGGTTATGGGGAGAAGGCAGGAGAATGGGGTTAGGAGGGAGAGATAGATCAGCCATGATTGAATGGCGGAGTAGACGATGGGCCGAATGGCATAATTCTGCTCCTATCACATGACATGATATCCCTGCATCCAACTTTAGATTTCATTCCTCTTCTCTCCTTATCTGTCACCCGTTTGTCTCTCATCTGTCGCCTTTTGTCACTTAATCCACCCATCTGCTAATCAACACCCCCCTCCCTCTCACCTGTATCCACCCATCACTTGCCAGGCTTTGTCCCGCCCCACCTCCCTCTTCCAACCTTCTCCTCACCTCTCCATCAGTCTGACTGAAGAAGGGTCCCGACCCGAGACGTCATCTGCCCGCTCCCTCCACAGATGCCGCCTGACCCGCTGATTTCTTCCAGCACTTTGTGTTTCGCTCAAGGTTCC
Organism: Rhinoraja longicauda; assembly: GCF_053455715.1. NCBI lineage: Eukaryota > Metazoa > Chordata > Chondrichthyes > Rajiformes > Arhynchobatidae > Rhinoraja > Rhinoraja longicauda. Next base: position 6,346,897 of record NC_135957.1, read on the forward strand.
ACCATCTGTGAGACGGCACGGTGGCGCAGCGGGTAGAGCCGCTGCCTCGCGGCGCCGGAGGCCCCCGGTTCGATCCTGACTTCGGGTGCTAAGTGTGCATGGAGTTTGGACGTTCTCCCCGTGACCGCGTGGGTTTCCTCCGGGTGCTCCATATTTATTTCATATTTCAGATACAGCGCGGAAACAGGCCTTTTCGGCCCACCAAGTCCGCGCCGCCCAGCGATCCCCGCACACTAACACTATCCTACACACACTAGGGACAATTTTTACATTTTACCCAGTCAATTAACCTACATACCTGTACGTCTTTGGAGTGTGGGAGGAAACCGAAGATCTCGGAGAAAACCCACGCAGGTCACGGGGAGAACGTACAAACTCCTTACAGTGCAGCACCCGTAGTCAGGATCGAACCTGAGTCTCCGGCGCTGCATTCGCTGTAAAGCGGCAACTCTACCGCTGCGCCACCGTGCCGCCCGCATACCTCCGGTTTCCTCCCGCATCCCAAAGGACGTGCGGGTTTGTAGGTTGACCGGCCCTCTGTAAAACTGCCCCCTCGTGTGTAGGGGAGTGGATGAGAAAGTGGGATAACATAAAACCAGGGTGACCGATGGTCAGTGTGGACTTAGTGGGTCAAAGGACTTGTTTCCTTTCTGGATCTTTCAATTCAATTCAATTCAATCTGCGCTCCTAATCATATCATATATATACAGCCGGAAACAGGCCTTTTCGGCCCACCAAGTCCGTGCAGCCCAGTGATCCCCGTACATTAACACTATCCTACACCCACTAGGGACAATTTTTTTTACATTTACCCAGCCAATTAACCTACATACCTGTACGTCTTTGGAGTGTGGGAGGAAACCGAAGATCTCGGAGAAAACCCACGCATAGACAATAGACAATAGAAAACAGGTGCAGGAGAAGGCCATTCGGCCCTTCGAGCCAGCACCGCCATTCAATGTGATCATGGCTGATCATTCTCAATCAGTACCCCGTTCCTACCTTCTCCCCATACCCCCTGACTCCGCTATCCTTAAGAGCTCTATCTAGCTCTCTCTTGAATGTATTCAGAGAATTGGCCTCCACTAATGTCCCTAGATCTTTATATCACCTTATCAGAAACCACAAGCCTTTGTTCACTGGCCTAGGCTCTGAGACCCTGACTCGAACAGTTGATACCAGTGAGAGTTCTCTTATCTCAGTACGATTGTACAATTGAGTATTGACGTTCAAGACAAAATGTTATCGCTGATATGTTGTCAAGGTTACCCTTCTGAGAATTCTGAAGTCAAGAATAAGAGAAAATAATATTCTGGTTCTCAACAATAGAGATTGCTGAGAAGACACTGGGCGATACAGTTCTAAAACAAGTCGACACAAAGAACAGTGTGGTCTGAATTAGACAAATGTTCAGAAACTGTTGGTAAAACACGTTTGTGTTACACAGTCTGAAGAAAGTGTACAAGAACGTGAGAGGAATATTCAGGGTAAATGCACATAGTCTTTTGCCCAGAGTAGGGGAATCGAGAACCAGACATAGGTTTAAGGTGAGGGGGGAAAGATTTAATAGGTCCCTGAGGGGTAACCTTTTTACACAAAGGGTGGTGGGTGTATGAAACAAGGTTTCATACACCCACCACCCTTTGTGTAAAAAAGTCTGAAGAAGGGTCTCGACCCGAAATGTCGCCCATTCCTTCTCTCCTGAGATGCTGCCTGACCCGCTGAGTTACTCCAGCATTTTGTGAATAAACAAGGTTTCAAGGTCAGTTTATTGTCACATGTACCAATTAAGGTACAAGCTGCCAGAAGAGGTAGTTGAGGTACTATCATAATGTTTAAGAAACATTTAGACAGGTACACAGGTAGGATACATTTGGAGGGATCAGTCTGAAGAAGGGTCTCGGCCCGAAACGTCACCCATTCCTTCTCTCCAGAGATGCTGCCTGACCCGCTGAGTTACTCCAGCTTTTTGTGCCTACCTTTACATTTAGGGGGGTATGGGCCAAGTGTGGATGGGGCATGTTGGGCGGCGTGGGCGTGTTGGGCCGAAGGAACTGTTTCCGCGCTGTGTGACTCCGTGACTCGGCTGATGAGAAGCACCAAGATCAAGATTTCATCCCATATTGTCCAGATGCACAATTTACTCTTGCACATAGACGGACACAAGATGCTGGGGTAACTCAGCGGGACAGGCAGCATCCCTGGAGAGAAGGAACGGGCGACGTTTCGGGTCGAGATGGGTTCAGACTGAAGAAGGGTCTCGGCCCGAAACGTCGCCCATTCCTTCTCTCCAGAGATGCTGCCTGACCTGCTGAGTTACTCCAGCATTTTGTGTCTGACTTCGGTTTAAACCAGCATCTGCAGTTCCTTCCTTGACAGTTACTCCGACACGCAATGGCACAAAAGGAGGCCATTCATCCCGACAGGCTCATTCCAGCACCCAGCAGAGCAATCCCATTCGTCCCATCCCCCCTCCACTAATTTCTATACATCCCTGAATTCAACACTCCCCCCTCCGTCACATCTCTTTCAACTAAACCATAGGATAACTTACATGGGACAATCGACATTGTTGCAGAGGGTGTTGTTGAGGCCGCACTTGGAGTATTGTGCATCATGTATCTGTACACTGTGGACGGCTCGATTGTAATCATGCATAGTCCCCGATGCTGACTGCATAGCAAGCAACAACAAAGCTTTTCTCTGCACCTCGGTACACGTGACAATAAATGGAACTAAACTACGCCCAGGTGACCCGCTGAGTTACTCCAGCACTTTGTGTCTTTTTATGCAATCCAGCATCTGCAGTTTCTTGTTTCCAGAGTTCCATTTTTTGATGCAAATTCCAGCATCTGGAGCCGCTTTTTGTCTTTCCAGCACAGATGGTCAGCCTGGACATAGTGGGCCGAAGGGCCTTTTTCTGTGCCGTATGACTCCTTGACTCAACGCCACATTCCCACCTCCCCGCCGTGAACAGTCACCACTTCTTCTGGCAGCTTGTTCCATTCGCGCACTCCGCCTTAACCAACCTGATCTCCCGGTGGCTGAGCACTTCAACTCCCCCTCCCACTCCCAGTCTGACCTTTCTGTCATGGGCCTCCTCCAGTGCCATAGTGAATCCCACCGGAAATTGGAGGAACAGCACCTCATATTTCGCCTGGGTAGTTTGCAGCCCAGCGGTATGAACATTGACTTCTCCAACTTTAGATAGTTCCTCTGTCCCTCTCTTCCCCTTCCCAGTTCTCCCTCTATCTTCCTGTCTCCACTTATATCCTTCCTTTGTCCCGCCCCCCTGACATCAGTCTGAAGAAGGGGTCTCGACCCGAAACGTCGCCCATTCCTTCTCTCCCGAGATGCTGCCCGACCTGCTGAGTTACTCCAGCATTTTGTGAATAAAGAACGCTGTCTGTGTTGTGAAATATCGCTCTTTTAAATCTTTTCCCTCTCGCCTGACCTCTCGTTTTAGAATTCCCCGCCCTGGCGCTAAAAGATGCCAGCCGTTCACACCTCATCCAGGCATTTTTCCAATTTTACGAACCTCACCCCTCATCCTTTTAGGCTCCAAAGAAAAAAAGACCCAGCTTTCCCCCGGCCTCTCCTTGTAACTCAAACCTGCCATTCCCGGTCACATTCTTGCACATCTTTTCTGGCATCCTTTCTGTATCCTTTCTGTATCCTTTAAAGTTTAATGACATCCTTCCTATAGCAGAGAGACTAGAACTGTACACAGTACTGTCCAAATGTGGTCTTACTTGTGTGTTGTACAATGAATGAATTGAAAGATACAGGCTCTTCGGCTCACTGAGTCTATGCTGGCTCAGTCTGAAGAAGGGTCTCGACCTGAAACGTCACCCATTCCTTCTCTCCTGAGGTGCTGCCTGACCCGCTGAGTTACTCCAGCATCTTGTGAATAAATACCTTTGATTTGCACCAGCATCTACAGTTATTTTCCTACACGAATCTATGCTGCCCATCGGTCACCCATTCACACTGGTTCCATGCTATCTCACTTTCTCATCCACTCCCTGCACACTGGGGGCTATTATACAGAGGGGGCCGATCAACCTACAAGCTCGCACGTCTTTGGGATGTGGGAGGAAACCGGAGCGCCCGGAGGAAACCCACGCGGACACTGGGAGAACGTGCAAACTCCACACACAGCGGTGAAGGTCAAGACCGAGCCGTAGATTGTCCCTAGTGCGTAGGGAGTGGACGAGAAAGTGGGATTACGTTGTACGACTGGGATCAATGGTTGGCGTGGACTCGGCAGGTCAAAGGGCCTATTTCCACGCTGTATATCTAAACTAACCTGAACTACACCTTACTCACCACCCTGCCTACCTGTGTCAGCACTTTCAGTGCACTATGTACTTGTTTACCTAGGTCTCTCTGCTCTACAACACTCCCCAGGGCACCTGCTATTTACTGCATGTCTTGCCCTCGTTAAACTTTCCAAAACGCTTCATACCGCACGTCCAAATTAACTTTCAGATGCCTTTCACAGTCACACAGAGCACGGAAACAGGCCCTTCGGCCCAACATGCAGACCAAGATGCCCCATCTAAGCTAGTCCCGCCTGCCTACGTTTGGCCCATATCCCTCCACGTCCCTGTCCAAGTGCCCCAACTCGAAACGTCACCATTCCATATTCTCCAGGGATCCCGCCTGACCTTCTGAGTTACTCCAGCACTTTGTTTCTTTTCATGTACCTGTCCTGGCGTCCCAACCCGAAATGTCACCAGTCCATATTCTCCAGGGATGCTGCCTGACCTTCTGAGGCTTCGTGTCTTTCCATGTTCCAGTCCAAGCCTCTTATAAATGTGTTATGGTACCAGCCTCAACGACGTCCTCTGGCAGCTCGTTCCATACACCCACCACCCTCTGAGTGAAAACGTTGCCCCACCGGTTCCTGTTAAATCTCCCCCCCCCCCCCCCCCCCCCTCCTCACCTTAAACCTATGTCCGCTGGTTCTTGATTTCCCCTGTTGTGGGTAAAAGACCACCAGAAGTGTTCAGCCTATCTATCCCCCTCATGATTCTGGGCACGTTTCAATAGACAATAGACAATAGACAATAGGTGCAGGAGGAGGCCATT